>NC_024313.1:13434107-13434656 GCF_000523025.1 Cynoglossus semilaevis
CTACCTCAGACCAGCCAATAAAGTAGAGATCTGGGAGGACCTGAAGATCATCAGTAAGTTCTTCTTCACTGGGTTGGTCAGCGGTGACTCCATAACTTCCTGTGTCTCTGTGGTGTGGACACACCCGCTGTGGTTGTGCTGTGTGCAGGTTTCAGCCGTACCATCGTGGCCGTCTACAGCACCTGTTTGCTGCTGGTCCTGCTGAGAGTGCAGCTCAACATCATCGGAGGTTATCTGTACCTGGACAACTCTGTGGGGAAGAATGCAGCAGTGAGGAACTCTGGGATCTGATGATGTCATGATGTCATTCAGATGAGCTGACTCTCTCCTCACGTCTGTCTTCTTATCTCACCTCCTCACAGACTCCTCTGACTCCTCCTGACGTACAGCAGCAGTATCTGTCCAGCATCCAACACCTGCTGGGAGACGGTGAGCTGCTGACAACCGACCTGATGACTCAGCTGATCCCTCTGTCATCACTCTGACTCAGCTGATCACTCTGACTCAGCTGATCCCTCTGTCATCACTCTGACTCAGCTGATCACTCTG
>NC_024313.1:13435796-13438857 GCF_000523025.1 Cynoglossus semilaevis
CTCTGACTCAGCTGATCCCTCTGTCATCCCTCTGACTCAGCTGATCCCTCTGTCATCACTCTGACTCAGCTGATCACTCTGACTCAGCTGATCCCTCTGTCATCACTCTGACTCTCTGTGTGTCCAGGTCTGACTCAGCTGATCTCTGAGGTGAAGAAGTCTGTGCAGAACTCACTGGGAGGGTGAGAGACTTTCTGACTGTCATGTGACCTCACAGTGTTGACCTGACCTGACAGGTGTGTGTGTGTGTGTGTGTGTGTGTGTGTGTGTGTCAGTGTGTCTCTGAAACAGTCTCTCTCTCTGCTGGAGTTGGAGCAGCAGCTCAGTTGGATCAGAGCGGAGGTGGAGTCGTCAGAGCGCCCCCTGTCCTGGTACATGTTGGCTGATGACCAGGACGCTCTGTCTGACCAGGTCACACACACACACACACACACACACACACACACAGACAGACAGACCATATCAGGGTGTTCACACACTCTTCTCTCTTCAGGCCTGTGGTCTGACAGAAGATGACGTCATGACCATCAGACTTCTGAAGGAGACCAGAGACATGTTGGACAGGTGGACACCTCCTCCTCCTCCTCCTCCTCCTTCTCCTCCTCCATCCTGATCCAACTCTATCCAACATGTTCTTTTTCTCCTCCCTCCTCCTCTCAGTCCAGACTTCTCCTCTGCTCTGACTGCTTGTCTGAACCGCGGCTTCTCTCGTCTCCTCGACAATTTGGCCGAGTTCTTCCGCCCACCTCCTGGTGACTCCGCCCCCAACGCTGCGCCTGACAGGTGAGCGACAGAGACAGAGCCACTAGGGCAGGTGTTGATCAGAGGAGAGCACAAAGGTGACCCCTGACCTCCTGTGTCTCCTCAGTCTGTCTGTGGTCAGTCTGCCCCTGGCCAAGGTCATCCCCATCATCAACGGCCAGGTCAACATCATCTGCAGTGACACGCCCAGCCACTTCGTTCAGGTAGACGTCACAGACACTCACGTCATGTTAGCTCACACCACCAGAGGGCGCTCACTGTGTCAGTAAGTCACCTGTGCCGCTCTGCTGCAGGACCTTCTGCTGAATGACCAGGTCAAGGACTTCTCCGCCATCGTGTACGAGACCTTCAGCACGCCACAGGAGCTGCAGAAATGAGCTGTCGGCCAATCAGGACGCAGCAAGGTAAAAACAACTGACTGTGAATGAAAGACCAGGACTTTTAGCTCCGCCCTCCTCTTCTGGCAGCAGCACTGGATTATTGAGCCAGATAAGGAGGAGGAGGTGGAGGAGGAGGACACCTGCAGGTGGTATGAAGTCCCTGCAGGATTTGTGATGAACTGCAGAATTATGGGATGTGGAATCAGACGTTTTTACACTTGACCAGAAAACGTGGGACTCATGAAGTCATGTGATCTTAGCTGATCATTTAGAAACAGATTTTTGTTCTTAGGGATCCTCTCTCTCTCTCTCTTTCTCTCTCTCTCCACATGGTGGCAGTGTAACAGTTGGTCTCTTCACTCTTTAGAACTGTTTTCCGGAGCAGAACAGTTCACGTCTGTGACATCATCATAGAAATAGACTAAAAAAGTCAAACCTTTTGATCATGTGACCAGCTAACTGAAGAAAAGGCTCAGGTGGTGGTGACCTCTGACCTTAAGGCTACATCCATGGTCTCAACACCAGTAATGTTTACAGTACTATAGGTTTCTATTTTTTTAAACCTGCTGTTCTTTAGCGGGGGGGGGGTCATATAAATTACCTTCAGGTTTTTAAGTCATGTCAATGATGTTTTTAAAGCTTTGACCACTGGGTGTCACTGCCGAGCTTCTTTTCACCTCTGCACTGTTTCAATCCAAAACAAATAAAACATAATTATTCCCTTTTATTTTGTGACGATTTCCTTATTCCCCGGGACAGTGACGTCACATCCTGTTTCAGTGTTTACCCTTGAATTTTACACTTTTAATACTAATATGAAGAAATGTGACTTTAATCTGGGAACTCTGGAAACTTGACCTGAATCACACGCAGGTTTGGGTTCAGATCAAATGAAATTAAAAAAGTTTGAGTCCATGAACCAACCCTGAGGTCGGTCCGGTTCGGTCCGGTTCTGCCTCCGTGTTTTCCCTCCGACTGTTTCTGTTCACGCAGAGAAAAAGAAAAACGCCAACAAATAAAAGTCAGGAAGAGGTGCATGCTGGGATTTAAAGGGACATTCCCACCTTCATACTGTGTCAGAGTAAACAAACAAGGTCATGTGACCTTTGTTCAGACCCCCCCCCCCCAGAACTTGGACAACTGGAGACAAAATGATGATAAAAAGTTTTTCTTGACTTTATTTTTGTTTTAAACATGAAATTGTTTCCTTCAGGGTTGTCAAGGTCAAGTGCTTGAAATCCTTGAACATCCTTGAAACAATACTGTCTGATTTGATCGACTGGTTAAAAACTGACGTCAGACTGAGTCATGCAAAAACGTTAGAAAAACCTCCACATTGTGCCCACAGGGGGCGACAAACTCCTATAAATCACTGCATGTGGAAAGAGTTTCGATGTTATTTTAGAACCGACCCAGAACCAGAGTCCACGGGTCCAGAACCAGAGTCCACGGGTCCAGAACCAGAGTCCACGGGTCCAGAACCAGAGTCCACGGGTCCAGAACCAGAGTCCACGGGTCCAGAACCAGAGTCCACGGGTCCAGAACCAGAGTCCACGGGTCCAGAACCAGAGTCCACGGGTCCAGAACCAGAGTCCACGGGTCCAGAACCACAAAGTCAGACACTCTGGACGTGTTGATCTGCTGCTGTTCATTTGATTTCACTGTTTGAAACGCAGTGACACAAAGTGTCCACATGAGGGCAGTGTACCAGGAGCACCTGTGTCTCTGTGTCCTTACATCAGACATTTTCTCTGTGGACTCTGGTTCATCACGACTTCCTGTCTGTGGTGTGAGTTAATAAGTCAGTGGTGTGAGTTAATAAGTCAGTACCAGTGTAGAAATCAGTTCCTTCTGTTGTCTGCTGTGGTATTACTGCAGTATCCTGACTGTTTGACCTGACTGTTTGACCTGACTGTTTG
>NC_024313.1:13438998-13439575 GCF_000523025.1 Cynoglossus semilaevis
ATGACCTGACTGTTTTTGACCTGACTGTTTGACCTGACTGTTTGTGACCTGACTGTTTGTGACCTGACTGTCAGAGGGTTAGGGTCAGACATTGGTCACTGGTTCTAGAAACTTCTCCAGACTCTTTCTTCTTTCTGTCCTTTGAGCGTCTTTATTCACCTGTCTGCAGATGAAGGTTAGAGCGCCTCCATGAGGTCATGGATCAGTGGATCAGCTCAGGTTCACTGTGGTGACACTGACAGCTCCACTGGAGAAACTTGACTCTCCTACAGTGGCTTTAAATGTCTGCTCCAGCTGTGACTCACTGAGACACTGAGTCATGGAGGAGAGACAACATGCTGACATCATCATCTTCATCACCTTCATCTTCAGCATCTTCATCATCTTCATCTTCATCATCTTCATCATCTTCATCATCTTCATCATCTTCATCATCTTCATCATCTTCATCATCATCATCACCTTCATCATCTTCATCATCATCAGCATCTTCAGCATCTTCATCTTTGTCATCTTCACCTTCAGCATCTTCATCATCTTCAGCATTTTCATCATCACCTTCATCATCTTCATCATC
>NC_024313.1:13439775-13441308 GCF_000523025.1 Cynoglossus semilaevis
TCATCATCATCATCATCCTCTTCATCATCTTCATCATCTGTCCTCTCTGATTCCTCCCCCGTCTCTCCCCTCAGCTCCATCATTTACCGTAATGTTAGTAGAACAGGCTCACAGCAGCTGTGTGTGTGTGTGTGTGTGTGTGTGAATTATTGATTTCCCCACAGAGCCACAAGCAGGCAGTTAATCTATGGTCTGAATTCTGATTGGTCCATTGTGGTCAGGCCTCATTACCTGATAATCCAGGCCTGAGCTGATTGGACGAGGTGAAATCCCTCTCTTAGGGATGGGAGATGATTCAGGCTGAGGTCACTGCTGCTGTTCACTGGGTGGTGATGTCATCTCACCTGAGTAGGAGAGTCTTCGATGGTTCCACTGGAGAACGATGGTCCATGTGGAATGTTGTAGAGGACGGTAATCTGGGAATAAGGTCAGACCAGGGTCCATGGAGAAAATCAGAGATTTTAGTTCAGACCAAAGTCCATGGAGAAAATCAGAGATTTTAGTTCAGACCAAAGTCCATGGAGAAAATCAGAGATTTTAGTTCAGACCAAAGTCCATGGAGAAAATCAGAGATTTTAGTTCAGACCAAAGTCCATGGAGAAAATCAGAGATTTTAGTTCAGACCAAAGTCCATGGAGAAAATCAGAGATTTTAGTTCAGACCAAAGTCCATGGAGAAAATCAGAGATTTTAGTTCAGACCAAAGTCCATGGAGAAAATCAGAGATTTTAGTTCAGACCAAAGTCCATGGAGAAAATCAGAGATTTTAGTTCAGACCAAAGTCCATGGAGAAAATCAGAGATTTTAGTTCAGACCAAAGTCCATGGAGAAAATCAGAGATTTTAGTTCAGACCAAAGTCCATGGAGAAAATCAGAGATTTTAGTTAACAGGGACACAAGAATAACTGACCCACTGGTGCCTCCAGTGGTCAGATTATAGCAGTACTAGTACTAGTAGTTGATGGTTGGTGTAAATGTGACTGGTGTTGATGCGTTCCTCCTGATCTTATTACACTTCCTTCCAACTCTCTTTCTTCTGTTTTCCTCTAAATGATGTCATCAAAAGAAAGTTCATCACAGCCTGTGTTTATCTGTCATAGCACCCTCTATTGGCACCAGGAGGAATCATGTTTTATAAGAAAAAGGAAGTCAAAGTAATTCCTGGCAACATTCCCAAGATTCCAGGCAGTTTTTAATTCATGAACTCGATGGTTCACACCTGGTGTACAGTACCATCAACATTCCCAGATAAAGACAGCAGTCACACACACACACACACACACACACACACACATCTCTCAGTCTCTGACATATTTCAAGGTGTGTGTGTGTGTGTGTGTGTGTGTGTGTGTGTGTGAACTAATCCCAGCCTGATGCTCAGCTAAGCTGTTGTGTTGGTGTTTACATGGTTGTTACCGTGGTGACCTCATCACCAGGCCCCGCCAGAGGGGAGGGTGAGAGGGTGAGGGTGGGGCGACCACAGACGATGGAGAACCACAGACGATGGAGAACCACAGACAGGAGAACCACAGAC
>NC_024313.1:13442686-13445914 GCF_000523025.1 Cynoglossus semilaevis
GGATCATACGTATCCCAGGATTCCCTGCTCCTCTGACGTGGTCACGTCCTCCAGGACTTGGTCCTCCTGTTATTTTTAGACACACACACACACACACACACGTCGCAGGTCGATGACATCATGTCCACTAATATAATCTGACTCAACACTGCGCTGTGTGGAGCTGCCGTGACCTTTGACCTTTCACTACAAAGGTCACTGTTTCCTTATCGTCGCTTCACTTCTTCCTCCTCCAGGTGGAGCTCTCCAGGCTGTACCCCTGACGGAGTTAGCGTGGAGCGCCTCCTCCTGGTCACTGTGGCCCAGCAGGCTCTCAGCCAGGTTAAACCTGAACTTAGAGGAACTTCCTGTTTCCTGTTCTGTTCACAGACGTCACGTCACAGGACTGTGGGAAATTATGGGATTAATCCTGACATCATGGGATTAATCCTGCCTTCCTGGGATTAATCCCGACTTCCTGGTTTAATCCTGACTTTCTGGTTTAATCCTGACTTCCGGGTTTAATCCCGACTTCCTGGGTTAATCCTGACTTCCGGGTTTAATCCCGACTTCCTGGGATTAATCCTGACATCATGGGATTAATCCTGACATCATGGGATTAATCCTGCCTTCCTGGTTTAATCCCTACTTCCTGGCTTAATACTGACATCATGGGATTAATCCTGCCTTCCTGGTTTAATCCTGACTTCCGGGTTTAATCCCGACTTCCTGGATTAAGCCTGACTTCCTGGGATTATTCCTGACTTCCTGGATTAATTCTGACTTCATGGATTAATCCTGACATCATGGGATTAATCCTGCCTTCCTGGTTTAATCCTGACTTTCTGGTTTAATCCTGACTTCACGGGATTAATCCTGACATCATGGGATTAATCCTGCCTTCCTGGGATTAATCCGGACTTCATGGATTAATCCTGACATCATGGGATTAATCCTGACATCATGGGATTAATCCTGACATCATGGGATTAATCCTGCCTTCCTGGGATTAATCCGGACTTCATGGATTAATCCTGACATCATGGGATTAATCCTGACATCATGGGATTAATCCTGCCTTCCTGGGATTAATCCCGACTTCCTGGTTTAATCCTGACTTCCGGGTTTAATCCCGACTTCCTGGATTAATTCTGACTTCATGGATTAATCCTGAAGTCCTGGTTTAATCCTGACTTTCTGGTTTAATCCTGACTTTCTGGTTTAATCCTGACTTTCTGGTTTAATCCTGACTTTCTGGTTTAATCCTGACTTTCTGGTTTAATCCTGACTTTCTGGTTTAATCCTGACTTTCTGGTTTAATCCTGACTTTCTGGTTTAATCCTGACTTTCTGGTTTAATCCTGACTTTCTGGTTTAATCCTGACTTCACGGGATTAATCCTGACATCATGGGATTAATCCTGCCTTCCTGGTTTAATCCCTACTTCCTGGCTTAATACTGACATCATGGGATTAATCCTGACATCATGGGATTAATCCTGACATCATGGGATTAATCCTGACATCATGGGATTAATCCTGACATCATGGGATTAATCCTGCCTTCCTGGGATTAATCCGGACTTCATGGATTAATCCTGAATTCCTGGTTTAATCCTGACTTTCTGGTTTAATCCTGACTTCATGGATTAATCCTGACATCATGGGATTAATCCTGACATCATGGGATTAATCCTGCCTTCCTGGGATTAATCCGGACTTCATGGATTAATCCTGAAGTCCTGGTTTAATCCTGACTTTCTGGTTTAATCCTGACTTTCTGGTTTAATCCTGACTTCACGGGATTAATCCTGACATCATGGGATTAATCCTGACATCATGGGATTAATCCTGACATCATGGGATTAATCCTGCCTTCCTGGGATTAATCCTGACATCATGGGATTAATCCTGACATCATGGGATTAATCCTGCCTTCCTGGTTTAATCCTGACTTTCTGGTTTAATCCTGACTTTCTGGTTTAATCCTGACTTTCTGGTTTAATCCTGACTTCCGGGTTTAATCCCGACTTCCTGGATTAATTCTGACTTCATGGATTAATCCTGAATTCCTGGTTTAATCCTGACTTTCTGGTTTAATCCTGACTTCATGGTTTAATCCTGACTTTCTGGTTTAATCCTGACTTCACGGGATTAATCCTGACATCATGGGATTAATCCTGACATCATGGGATTAATCCTGACATCATGGGATTAATCCTGACATCATGGGATTAATCCTGCCTTCCTGGGATTAATCCGGACTTCATGGATTAATCCTGACATCATGGGATTAATCCTGACATCATGGGATTAATCCTGACATCATGGGATTAATCCTGACATCATGGGATTAATCCTGCCTTCCTGGTTTAATCCTGACTTTCTGGTTTAATCCTGACTTCCTGGTTTTTATCTGGTGTTAATACTGTGTTGCATCATGACAGTGCAGATTCTCTCTGATGACTCATCAGTTTCACCGTCTCTGAAAACATTTCATCACACACACACACACACACACGTCTTTCTCTCTGTCCCTGTTTCAGCTCAGAGTGACTGCAGGTCAAGTTCAGAGGAATTGAACCCACAAACATCCTGACGACTATAGATATCAACAGAAAAAACAACTCCTTCAAATTCCCCAGAATTTCTTGGAAAGATCTTGAAATATTCCTGAGACTGAGAGGAGGAAACGGAGAGAGGAGGAAGTGTGTGTGTGTGTACGTGTGTGTGTGTGTGTGTGTGTGTGGTGACTGGAAGGAAAGAAATATAAAACATGTTCACACTTTGAACTCCTGAAAACAAGGTCAGATTGAATCTGTGACGAGATGAAGAGGGGACTGTTCCAGTTTCAGGAGGTGTTGGTCCACTGCTGCCCCCTTTAGGATGGCAACATGAATGTATGAATTTGTGGTTTTGTTATTTTGTCATTATCTCAATGACAAATAAACCACAGGAGGCAGCAGTGGATCAGCCGCTCCTGTGGCTCTGTGGACTCAAACCTCTGTTTTTCTTCTTCTCTGCTGCAGAGCTGCTCACATTTACAGGAAGAAGCTGAATCACCGACTCAGATGGAAAGTGAAAACGATCCCTGCCGTAAAAAAGAGAAATAATGTTCAGCACATTAACGTGTGCAGGAAGAGCTGTTTCATCATCATCATCATCTTCATCATCGTCACTGCTGGACTGGAGGAGGAGGAGCCATGAGAGAGAGAGCGACGCGGGGGTTGGGTGGGGGTTGAAGAGGAGGA
>NC_024313.1:13446409-13448974 GCF_000523025.1 Cynoglossus semilaevis
GTTCACAGCGCTGTAGAAAATGAAGTTACTGTTCACTTCAACATTCACACCAAGTCAGTGTGAACCAACCAATCAGAGCAGCGAGGGCTACATGTTAGCTAATACGCTAGCTTAGCCCTGGACCGCAGCAAATGTTAATGATATGAGATGAAGACGACGCTGCGATTTACTTCAACCTCAGTGACGCTAACGTGTAAAAATCTTACATTACAAATATATAACAGTTATCAAGAATATCAGTAAGACGAGCTAACGCATCCAAGATAGCCGCGGCGGCTAAAGGTTGGCTGTGAAATATCTCCAGGTTCTCCACAGTCCAAAAACATGATGATTGGAGATGAGGCTAATGTTCACGCTGAACGGACCGCAGGTGTGAATGTCAGTGTGAATGGTTGAACGTGTCCCTGTGATAGACTCCCCCACAAACCACTAGAGGGAGCCAAGGCTCCAGCAGTATTACGTGAGCTAAAATCACTGATTTTCTCTATGAGGTTTGGTGTGAGCGCCCCCTTCAGTGTTCATGGAGCTCTGCTCAGCGTCAGAGAACTGGAGGAAGTTGACGGACTTCCTGTCCAGAAGGAGATCCTGGTGTGAAACTCTGACCAATCACTGACGACGACTGGACATTTGACAAAAGATCCTATTATTATGAGCACAGTCAGACAGAGGAGGTGCTGATGAGGAGGTGCTGATGAGGAGGTGCTGATGAGGAGGTGCTGATGAGGAGGTGCTTGAGGAGGTGCTGATGCTGATGAGGAGGTGCTGATGAGGAGGTGCTGATGAGGAGGTGCTGAGGTCACAGTAGTTAATCCAGTCTGAGGTCAGCGTTGACTCTCTGCACTATTAATATCATGTGATCGTGGAGAACAGCTCTATACATAGGTCTCTGTGTGTGTGTGTGTGTGTGTGTGGTGTTTGGTAAAGTTATGGTGGAGGTGTGTGTTTTTTTCCTCTTTTAGCCCCGCCCCTTCATTTATGAGGCCGACTTCCCTTTGATCCTACACTGATTTTCATCTTCTTTTTTTCTTATTTATTTTGATTTCTTCACTGATATTTTTATATTTATTTTTATATTTATTTTTATTTATATATATATATTTTATATTTATGGCTTTTTTCTTTATATATTACACTGTCTGCTCTGTTGGTTCTGCCTGTTGTTATAGCTCTCTCGTTCTCTCCCTCTCCCTCTACCTCTCTCTCTCCCTCTCTCTCCCTCTCTCTCTCTCCCTCTCTCTCTCGTTGCATCATCATCGCATTAACCGCCTTTTATAAATAGGATGACGTCAGCGCCGTGCTCTCCCTCTACTCTCTTCTTCGCCCCTCCTTAACAGCATTCCATGCCGCGTCATCCTGAGGCCCCGCCCCCTCACCGTGCTCATATATTCGGGTGACGCAACTGCGTGGAGTCACTCGACAGAAAAGAGGCGAAGAAGAAGAGGAGGAAGAGGAGGAGGAAGAGGAGTTCACACACGTTGTTTTTTCGTCTTTCCCGAACTTTCCAGCTCCGACCACAGTCACAGGTGAGTCCGTGGTTCAGTGTCTGTAGTTTCAGGGGGAAGTGGCGGGAGCGCTGGCCCGTGTGTGCCCGGGCGGTGACTCTCCTGTGACGGGGAAGAAGCGGAGAGAAGCCGGTGTTTCCTCCGGAGAAAAACTTTTTGAAGTGGATTTTTCTTTTTCTGAGTTTTCATTTATAACGAAGTCACAGTTGAATAATAATTAATAATAACATTTGGACCGACTGTGAGTCCGTCGTCGAACGGTTTGATTCTTTTTAAACTTTATGTTTTAACACGTCACTGCTCCGGTTCTTCTTCTTCTTCTTTTTCTTCTTCCCTCCGGTTCTTCTTCTTCTTCTTCTTCTTCTTCTTCTTCTTCTTTTATTCAGTCATCGTTTATTCATCATTTAAATGGAAACTTCTAGACACAGACTGTTTCAGTTCATTTGACTTGTTTTCATGTCTGTGTCCATGGGAATGTGACGTCATCAGCGTCATGTTATTCATGGTTATTGTTGTTGTCAGCGTCAAGTCCAATCATAACAGGGTTGAAACTAACATTGAAGAAGGTTTGATGTCTTTGATCATGTTGATGCCACTGTGCTTTGAAGTCAGTCAACTGATGGCTTTGTTTAATGAGCACTTGGTTTTAGCCGACGTCAACCTGTAGGTGAGACCGCAGCTGTTCTAGGTTCTGACCCGGACTCTGTCTAAACTCTGGTTCCAGAATGATGCTGCAGCACCCGGGTCCCTCCCTGGCCGACATCAGCTGCTCCGCCCTGGTTCCGTGCCTGTCCCCCCCCGGGACCCTCACCCTGGACGACTTCACCGACTTCACGCCCATCGTCAAAGAGGAGCTGCGTCTCGCCATCCAGACCAAACGTCTGTCCAGCGGGCTGAGCGCCGACGTCAGCTCCGACGGAGGCAGCTCCTGCTCCGACCGGGCCTCGGAGCAGCACCCGGGCGGCTCAGGGGCGAGGAGAGAGGTGAGGAAGAGGGGTGGTGCTGTTGCTGCTACTGTTGCTGCTACTGTTGCTGGTACTGTTGCTGGTACTGTTGCTGCTAC
>NC_024313.1:13449016-13450415 GCF_000523025.1 Cynoglossus semilaevis
TGTTGCTGGTGCTGGTACTGTTGCTGGTACTGCTGCTGGTACTGTTGCTGGTACTGTTGCTGGTACTGTTGCTGGTACTGTTGCTGGTACTGTTGCTGGTACTGTTGCTGGTACTGTTGCTGGTACTGTTGCTGGTTGCGCCTCAGGTCCGGACGATGAAGGTTTTTATTTTCTTCTCGTTTGTAGTTGACGGTTGAGGAGCACGAGAGGAGGAAGAGGAGGCGAGAGAGGAACAAAATCGCTGCCGCCAAGTGTCGCAACAAAAAGAAAGAAAAGACGGAGACTTTACAGAAGGTACTGTTGAAAAGAACCGTTCATTACAGTAGAAGTGACCGGGCTGGTACCGATTCTTATATTAATGCAGGAACGACACCAAGAGTCGGAGAGTGAAATCGCACGCGTCGTAGTTTGACGTTTTGGGTGCGGAGACTAGCGGATGTAGTACAGACGTAGTATGGAACTAGTACAGATGTAGTTACGATGGAGTATGGACCCAGTACAGATGTAGTACAGACGTAGTATGGACCTAGTACAGATGTAGTACAGACGTAGTACTGATGTAGTACAGATGTAGTATGGACCTAGTACAGATGTAGTATGGACCTAGTACTGATGTAGTACAGACATAGTGCGGACCTAGTACTGACGTGGTACTGACCTAGTACTGATGTAGTACGGACCTAGTACTGACCTAGTACTGACATGGTACTGTTGTAGTACTGACGTGGTACTGTTGTAGTACTGACCTAGTACTGACGTGGTACTGTTGTAGTCCTGACGTAGTCCTGACCTAGTACTGACGTGGTACTGACCTAGTACTGACGTGGTACTGTTGTAGTCCTGACGTAGTCCTGACCTAGTACTGACGTGGTACTGTTGTAGTACTGACCTAGTACTGACCTGGTACTGACGTGGTACTGTTGTAGTACTGACGTAGTCCTGACCTAGTACTGACGTGGTACTGTTGTAGTACTGACCTAGTACTGACGTGGTACTGAGCGTGTGCTCTGTGGTCTCGGTCCCAGGAGTCGGAGAAGCTGGAGACGGTCAACGCTGACCTGAAGGCCCAGATCCAGGAGCTGAAGCAGCAGAAGCAGCAGCTGGTCTACATGTTGAACCTGCACCGACCCACCTGCATCGTCAGAGCCCAGAACGGACGGACGCCCGAGGACGAGCGCAACCTCTTCATCCAGCACATCAAAGAGAGCACTTTACAACTGCACAACCTCTCCACCACCTCCACCACCTCCACCTCCACCACCTCCACCTCCACATCGCCCTTTTCCACATTCACCTCCACATTAGCTCCTCTAGAGGGCAGACTTCTCACCCTGGATCACGTCCACTGTCCTGGTCATCTATAAACCAACCTGCTGGTGGGTTTTTTTGCCACTTTTCT
>NC_024313.1:13450639-13453431 GCF_000523025.1 Cynoglossus semilaevis
CGTCAGGGCCTGGAACGCGTCCTGAAGCACGAGAACCTTTTTTAGATTTCAGATGATTTTGAACAGATGTGAGTCTGAAGGTGATCACCGACAAACTGTCCGGGGTCAAAAGGTCACCAGGAGTGTGCGTGTGAGTTGTCTGTGTGTATTTATTTATAAATAAGTAGCTGCTGTCGTGTACCGTGTCGACCGACCACTCAGGATGTGAGCCCCGTGAAAGTGAAGGACGATTCACCTGAAAAAACACCAGTCTTGACTTGGCTAATGGTTTTGGTTGTCGCGTACACGTACACACATTTGCCGACGATGTTCTACTAAACAAACTAAAACGTTTTACAAAGTACAGTCAGAAAAAACCAAATCCCAAAAATAAATGTTTGAATTTCCTTCCTGCTCGTGGAACGTTTCAGTATTCTCTCCTCATGTCCACAGACGACGCCCTGCACTTCACTGTTCGACCACTAGGAAAACCTGAAACAAATGTGTCTGTGTTCACCCCATGGTACTGTACTGCGACAGTACTGCAGAGGTATTTCTTTTATACTTCACTGGTGTTTTTTTTTTTTTTTTTTTAAACTATCGTCTTGAGTTTTGTACCAGGTGTTTCCTGGTGACGGCGACCACTGGTCCACGTTGTCAAAGTTTGAGCTGGACTTGAAAACATCCTGTTTGTGTTCATTGTATGAAAAAGTGTATATTTATTACAAAGTGATGTTTGTTGCTGAACCAAAGCTGCTCCGACTCTCGTTTCTGTTTATTTACAGTCAAAATATTCTTTAAAACAAAGACACAGAAGGAGGCGTGGGTTCAACTCCTGCATTCATTCTGAGCTCATCAACTGACGACTGGACAACATTTCACTTTCATTTTGACTCAGTTCCAGTTCTCATCAGTTCCTTCCAGGAACTCAATGGTTCTGTTTGGGAAAAGTCCCTGGATTTCTGCTGAACTTCACCTCCTCTCTCCTGCCTCCCACTTTATTTTTTTTTTGTTTCGTAAATTCTTTTTTCCCCACAAAGTGTTGTTCAATGTGGGTCAAAAGTCCACACACACACACACACACACACACACACACACACACAGAGCGAAGCTGATGCAACTCAGTCAGAGGTAATGGCATAAAGTGACTCAACATGTGGTCAGTGTCACAAGCTGTGACTTGCAACTTCCTCTGCTGCAGGTCAAAGGTCACAGATGTACTGTCAAACCAACAGTAAATTAGCATTAGCATCTTTAGCTGTCCTTCGTTGTGTAAACTGTAAATGTCGTATTTCATCATGTTTCCTGTTTTACTTTGAAAGAACAACATCACTTCCTGTCTGACCATCGTCATGGTGACGAGTTCCACCTGTGACCTGGTCGGCCTGACCTCTGACCTCTGTGAGCGGCAGGACGAGGAGTTCCAGCTGGACGGGGCAGTTGTTGGTCCACTGCTGCCCCAACAGTAAGTTATTTGTTGCATTTACTTCAGTGACACAAACTGACCACAGGGGGCAGCAAACAGTTCCTATTTACTAGTTTTCTGTAAACTTTGGTCATGATGACGTCACCATACAAAGGTCCATAGAGACTTTGAACACTGCCACACCCTGGAGCGACTTTGTATTACTGTTAAGATGGTGTAAATACATTTATTTAATCTTTACTAATATATTTGTTGTGTGTTTGAAAAACTGAACACGTTTCCTGACAATTACAGACTAAAATCCAGAAAGGATTTAAAATCTCAGTCTTTAACTCTGAGTTAACTCTGAGTTAAAGACTGAGTTAGTCCTCTGGTGCCTCCTGTGGTCAGTTTGTGTCACTGAGGAACAACAGCCCTGATCCTGTTGGCGACGACTCCTGTTTCGTTGATTGAACATTTTCTGACTGAAGCTAAAGAGAAATGAAGACTAATTGAGCTGGTCAATCTTTGGTCAAAGGTCAGAGGTCAGAGGTTCTTCTCAGTTAAAGTTCAGGTGAAATAGTGTGTGTGTGTGATTGATGATGTCATCCTGATGTGTGGTGTCATCGCGGTGGGGTAAGAGGAAGTGGACCAAACCACACTTCCTCTCTGCTGTACACGAAACAGATCTCTGACCTCTGACCTCTGACCTGAGCTGGCATCAGTGCTGACCTCTGTCTCTGCTGCTGGTTGATGACACTGATGGGAAACTATTGGTTCACATGGTTCCTTACATCACTTCCTTCTGTTTCTGTTGAAACCAGTGGAACACCAGTGGAAAAGTCACAGCAGGTCGATTATTTCAACACCAGTGGAAAAGTCACAGCAGGTCCACCGGGTCGTGACCTCATGTGTCACATGGTCTGAAGCTGAAGCCGAAGGCAGCAGAGGAAACGTTGACTCCTCATCAAATAACCAAGAGAACCAGCTGATCGTGAGTCACACCTTTGTTTTATTCCTTTGGAAACATCAGTGAAAATATTTCTTACATTTCTGAAAAGTCAGAAAACAAAACCAAAAACGGAGAATGATCGGCCACTAGAGGGCAGTGTTCAGTTCAGTTAGAAGCAGGGATCTGACTCTGTGAATCCATTGCTGGTCAAACAACGCCCTCTAGTGCTTGTTGATGTCAGCTTGTAGTCAGCACTGCTCAAATGGAACAACAGGGGGCAGTGTTGTCAAGGAGGAGAAGCAATGCACGACGGGACAGTGAGGCTCATGAGCCCTGAGCGCTTCAGTGAGAAGATGCTGCTGCTCACAGAGAGACTCCACCTGGGACCGGGACCAGGACCAGAATCAGAACCAGGACCAGAACCAGAACCAGGACCAGGACCAGAACCAGAACCAG
>NC_024313.1:13453572-13469146 GCF_000523025.1 Cynoglossus semilaevis
CCAGAACCAGGACCAGGGACCAGGACCAGAATCAGAATCAGAATCAGAATCAGGACCAGACTATAAATTACTGTTTAAACAATGTTTTTTTTAATAATAATTTCTTTCTCATAAAAATCAGGTTAGTGAAAAAACAAATCAATAATTAGTTAAAATTCTGGACAAAGAGTGAATTTAAGGCCGTGAAAATACCTCGGTCCTCAGCTTCCTGTTCCTCTGCTCCAGCAGCTCACACGTCTGAAGAAGAAGAAGAAGAAGAGAAACGATGAACAAAGAAAATTTCAATCTGAATAAATGTGAAAAACAAAACAAAAAGGAGAAAAATGTTAAAAATAAATAAAAACGAATTCAGTCCAAACTTAATGTTAATTATGAATAAGTATAAATGTTAGCCTGATGCTAACTGTAAATACAGCTAATTATGTTTCTATGGTTTTATCTTTAAAGACTTTTATCTTTTTATATAAAATGATGAGTTGACTTCGTCCAATCATGTCCAGACTGAAGCCACGGGTGGGGGGACCAGGAACCTGGTGCAGCAGGTCTGCTCTCTGGGTCTGTCTGCTCCGACTCCTCTGAGCCGCCACTCGGTTCTTCTCTTTCCTCTGTGACCTTCGACCTCCATCCTGACACACACACACACACACACCTTAATGTATATTTAATATGAAGAAGCAGAGTTAAGGCCTTTGACCTTTGACCTCTGTTACCTGCACTGGCTGCCAGTGTTGGCTGCTGCTGCTCATGCTGCTGCTGCTCATGCTGCTGCTGCTGCTGCGACAGTGGAGCGTCTTCACTGACAGATGGTAGTTTTTACAAGAACAGAAGAGTTTCCTGTTTTCACTTCGTCTTCATCGTCGCTGCTGCTGCTGCTGTAGAAGAAGAAGAAGAGTGGCTTCCCTGAAGTCATGTGACCCACAGGCTTCAGTCCATACTTTGATGGAACCCACAGATGGAAATGTTTAATGTGATTTATGAAATCAAACACAGTTTCCACTTCCTGTTAGCCACACTTCCTTTTTATTTACATTAAAACAGTCTTTGTTTCCTGTCACCGAGGAGAAACTTCAGCTCAGGTTTGTTAAAAAAAAAAAAAAAAGGAATCCAGAGAAAATGTTTCCAGTGAGTTTGTGGTTTATAACTTTCTCCCATTCAGAAGTCCATAGAGAAAACCAGCGATTTTCTCTGTCAGAGACTCGGCAGTTGTTGAGTCCACACAGACTGACCACAGGAGGCAGCAGAGGACCAGCAGCTGCTGTGTCTCTGAGCGCTAACACCAGTGATTTTCCTAATGGACTTTGGTGAAGGTTGAATACGTCACTTCATAAATGTTGAGTCATTATTTGTTGCCACTATTTCCTGTTAACATTTGCAACCATGTGTTTACGAGTCTCTCCACAAGGGGGCACCACCTGTGTTAACCTCTACTTTAATCTCAGGTAAAAAGGTCATCTCTGGATGAATAACCACAGGTCAGTCTGCTGCGCTGCCCCCTACAGGACATCGTAGCAGCCCGTAGCCACAGCTTCCTCCACAGCGCTCCTCATCGGCCGCCCGCTCCTGGCCGCGGCCGCGCTCACACTGGGGGGCGTGGGGTCCGACTGGCCGAACACCTCCCTCTGGACCTCCAGAGTGGTCTGACTGGGCTTCATGTCCAGGACCTGAGCCAGTCCGTCCACCTGGTTCTGCAGAGTTCTGAAGGACTGAAGGACCAAAAACTGTTACTTTAGAAACAGAACCGTTAAAGACCAACGATAAAACTGTTCTCCTTCTACCTTTAGAACCTGGGCGGTCTGTCTGACTGACCCTGGAGCTGCTGCTGAAACATCAGCCATGACGGTCTCTGAACCACAGGACAGAGGAGAAGGTCAGAGGTCACAGAGAGAATCACATCTGGACATTCCCTCCAGCAGTCTGACAGACTCCACCTCAGTGAGGTCAGAACTTTCAAATGTGTCGTCCAGGAGAGAAGTAGTTCTTCCTGATTATATGAAAGCTACAGCAGCGTCTGCAGAAGTGAGTAGATTCAGTCTGGAGCCACAGAGGAAACGTCACCTGAACTTAGTTCTTTTTATCATCGGTGCCAGTGGCTGCAGAAGGACGGAGTACAGACGTGGATCAGACAGAACTTGGGTTTGTGTCACTCTAGAACCCAGACTGTTGATCCATCCTAAATATTTATGTGAAAGAAACTGCAGTAACACAAGTTAGCCGCAGGAGGCAGCAGTGTACCAGCCACTCATGTGTCCCTGACTGTGATGAGGTTTGGTCTGTGAGTCTGTCATTAACTACAGACGGTCTGCTGTGGTACTACGTTGTACTACGTTGTACGAGGTTGTACTACCTTGATCGGTGTCTCTGACAAACTCCTGAGGTTTGACTGTCACTTCATAAAGTTCCTGAAAGAAAAGGTCACAGTGAAGAACATGTACATTTTAAAATCATTTTTCATTTTCTCTCACTCACACACACACTCACACACACACCATGATTCTTCTCTCTGCCTTCAGGGAGTGGATGACGTGGGGCAGGATCTGTTTGGGGTGAGTACGACGTTTCCACGTGGTCTCTACGATGGTGTTGTCCAGGACACCCTCCACATCCAGGACCTCGTCGTCCTCTGACACACACACACACACACACACAGAGAGAAACACGTCATAATCGTGGACACAAATGTGAAGACTCGTTGTGCGACTCCTCGGTCAGTCACCGTGGTCAGGAGCCTCCTCCCAGGACAGGCCGTTCACCAGGACGTTCTCCTGCACAGCTGCCTCAAAGTTCTGAAAACAAAAAAAACACTTTAGCTGCAGTTTTGTTGTTCCTGTTTGTGCTAACTTGTAGCATTTTGACGTTTCTACTTTAAATGATCTTTTTCTCTCAAATTCTGTTCGGTTTTCTTTAAAAACGTCATAACGTAATCATCCAGTAGAGGGCAGTATAGCGCCGCTGGCAGCCGTGGAGAGTGATGAGACGGCTGTGACTGATGCCGAGGAACAAACGACAGAAAACAGTTCTAAGTTAAAGTCACTACAGAGAAGAAGCCAACAAAACTGTGAGCAAAAAAACCGAACCGTGGTTTGTAAATCGACGGTTCGGTTTTTTAACCACTTTTGTCTTTTGTTAAGTTTGACTCAGGGCGCCGTGTTAAGCGGATGTTAGCATTCCTGGGTGTTTCTCTTGTTTTGATATTTTGAACAAACACTCGTTAACATTCAACAGACTTGAACGGACTACAACAGTTGGGTCGAATCCCAGGTGGACCGGTCAACACCGGCCTCACTGCTGGAGTGTTACTGCAACGAGCTGCCGTGTTTCTGTTTGTTGTTGCCAAACGATTTCTCTCCTGCATTTGTTGTTAGAAACGTAGGAACCGGTTTGTGTTTTTTACGCCGTGAACGGAGCTGACGCCGGTCTTCACGGTGACACACTTCAACTCCCGTGGTTTTGTTTCTATAATGAAAAGCGTTGTTGTTGTCAGTTTTCTGAAACCCACCGACAGCAGCTCCTGCAGGAGCGCCCTCCTGGTTTCTTCTTCGACGTCCGTCACTCCGCGCAGCGCTGTTTTTAAAACCTCTTTATATTTTTCCATTTGTTCTGTGAGAAGTTTCTTCGACTTCACTTTGACTCTAAACTCCTCGTCTGTCTCACCAACGGACTCCTTTCTCCCCGAAGTGTCCATTTTTATTAACTTTACCGCCAACGGTGTTTGTATTACGGTAAACGGATGTGTTCGTCACTTCCTAGTCCTATCGTTAAATCGGTCCTCGCAGAAACAAGGCACCGGAACATGTTCCGTTCCACTGACGACACCACTCCGCTGAAAAAATAAATAAATTTTAAAAAACCGAATTATAGTCTTTATTGTCATTTTAACACAGGGATTGATGAGTATTAAGATGCCATTTTGTGCACTGACGCCATTTTGTATTCATGTCATTTTATGAAACAGACTGAAACTCACTGTGCAACTTGTTTTGACTGTGACCCATTCTGAGCTCTGCCCAGTAACAGGGTGTAAACATGCGAGTCATTGGTCGAGACCCATCCAAACTAGGTGGGGCAAAAGTATAAGTAAACACCCAGCTCCTGCGGGCAGCGAAGTGCAGACTACTGAGCCATTTTATAACGGCTGAATGTCTTCTTTTAATTAACTCATTGATTACTTGACAACATTCCTGGAAAACACGTGGCTTGGTGTCGTGGGCCACAACCGAGGTCCATGACAGGACACAACCAAACGTGACCTCTGCTTTTAACCCATCACCACAGCCACCAGGGGGCGGCCTTAGGCTGTGGCACTGCGAACCTTCCGGACCCAAGTCCGCTTCCTTAACCACTGAGCCACCCGTGTAGTTTTAGATGCGCTGTGACGTTTATTTGTGTTTTAAAACTTTTGGTTCATATTTGGTTTGTTGTCGATGGACTTCGGCTTCGTCGACCGCCACTGCCACCTGCTGGTGAACACATCAACAACTGATGATTATTATAATACGTTTTTTTTTAAAATTCCCTTCATTTATTTACTACATGTTTTATTTCGTCACTAAATATGTGTCGTAAAAACAATAAAAACGTTAAACAACAACAGCTACATGTTTGAAGTCTGTGACCTCACGTCCTGAAGTCTGTGACCTCACGTCCTGAAGTCTGTGACCTCACGTCCTGAAGTCTGTGACCTCACGTCCTGAAGTGACCTCACGTCCTGAAGGTGACCTCACGTCCTGAAGTCTGTGACCTCACGTCCTGAAGTCTGTGACCTCACGTCCTGAAGTCTTTGCCTGTTTGTGACCCTGTGACAGTGAGACGCCTCGCTGCTGCTTCCACTTGTCTTTAACAAAGTCAAGATTGTTGGGGGGGTGGGGGGGGGGGTCATTGCAGCTGTTCACACCAGGTGAGTTCTATCTGTAAGAGAAGACAAACAGGAAGTGTTAAAACCTATGGTACCACAGTCCAGGACATCAAGGTGCCACTGGTTCCACCAGCAGTAGTACCAGCAGTAGTACCAGCAGTAGTACCAGCAGTAGTACCAGCAGTAGTACCAGCAGTAGTACCAGCAGTAGTACCAGCAGTAGTACCAGCAGTAGTACCAGCAGTAGTACCAGCAGTAGTACCAGCAGTAGTACCAGCAGTAGTACCAGCAGTAGTACCAGCAGTAGTACCAGCAGTAGTACCAGCAGTAGTACCAGCAGTAGTACCAGCAGTAGTACCAGCAGTAGTACCAGCAGTAGTACCAGCAGTAGTACCAGCAGTAGTACCAGCAGTAGTACCAGCAGTAGTACCAGCAGTAGTACCAGCAGTAGTACCAGCAGTAGTACCAGCAGTAGTACCAGCAGTAGTACCAGCAGTAGTACCAGCAGTAGTACCAGCAGTAGTACCAGCAGTAGTACCAGCAGTAGTACCAGCAGTAGTACCAGCAGTAGTACCAGCAGTAGTACCAGCAGTAGTACCAGCAGTAGTACCAGCAGTAGTACCAGCAGTAGAGCTAGTACCAGCAGTAGTACCAGCAGTAGTACCAGCAGTAGTACCAGCAGTAGTACCAGCAGTAGTACCAGCAGTAGTACCAGCAGTAGTACCAGCAGTAGTACCAGCAGTAGTACCAGCAGTAGTACCAGCAGTAGTACCAGCAGTAGTACCAGCAGTAGTACCAGCAGTAGCCTCACTATTGTACCAAGGTTTCTGATTTCTGTACGTTTCTGTCGTTTAGATTTACATTCAAAACTGTGTATTTTTCGACGTCTTACACGTCTCCTGGAAGTGCCTCCTCTCTGGAAGTTCTCCTGGTCCTGGCCGCGGAGGCTCCGCCCTGGTGGTCCTGAGCTGTGCCCCCCCCCTCAGGGCAGCTGTCAGCTGAGAGCTGGACCTCAGGTGTGCGTGGAAGTGTCTCCTCTCAGTCCTGTCCCAGTCCTGCCGCGGCTTCACCTCCACCTGACACCAGGTCTCCCTGCTCAGGTTCAGGTCCACGACCCTCTGCTTTGTGGCTCCGGACATCTTTGGTCCCCGAACTGTGTGTGTGTGAGAGACGGAGGGGGGAGGGTGTCTTATAAATAATCCACGGTGGACCAGCAGGTGATGCTGTGGGACCATGACAACAGGAAACCTGAAGACGGGTCTCCACAGATCCTGTGTGTGGACAGACGGTCACTCTGACGGTCACTCTGACAGACGGTCACTCTGACAGACGGTCACTCTGACACGGAGCCCACCAGTGACCTCACACAGTCGGAGCTTGGACGCTGCCGGTCCTCTGCTGCCTCCTGTGGCCAGTTTGCCTCACTGTTGACAGAGGGTGAGTGCAGCTTCCTCTGCACTTTAATTGAGTTTATGAAAGTATCAGATTACAGGTCATGTGATGGTGTGTGACTATATGGATGGGTATGGAGTAAGAATTTGGCTGTGGCTGTGGGTGTGGCTGTGTCTGGTCATTTCTCCATCAGTCTTGAGCACACTAGAGTATAATATGAGAAGCAAACAGTTGCTTAAAGCGACAGTACCGCATGAAGCAATGATAATAAATTCAATTCTTCCAACATTTCCCTCCTGTTTATCATTGATGAATGCCTAATTCTCTGATCCTTATCTCATCTCATCTCATCTGATCTTATCTCATCTCATCTTATCTTATCTTATCTCATCTCATCTTATCTTATCTTATCCTCATCTCATCTCATCTCATCTTATCTTATGGCTCCCTAGGCTCGGTGTTCAATCCGTTCAATCCTTTGCCTTTATGAGGAGTCAATGCTCCTGTTTTAGTTTTATTTGAAATTGGTGGGAAGATTGAGTTACAGGTGTCAACAAAGTTGTGTCAGGTTTCGGGTGACACAACACCCACATGCTGTGGCCCACATTGTCCTGTAGGTGGTGTGGTGTGAATCTATGCCTCACTTGTTGGTCTTTGTTTCCTGAAAACAAAGAGTGCGTCAGACCTCCCCCTCCTCCCCCCTCCCCACCCCATATTCTCTTTAAAATAAGAGCCTGGGGGAGGATGGGGGAGGATGGGGGAGTCAGTGGTGATCTGATCCTCCTGAGAACAACATTAAGTAAAGATGGTATGAAACAAAACCTGGACTGAAGTGACCTGGTCTCACCTGGTCTCAGCTGGTCCCTGCAGTTCCTGGTGTGGTCTGGGTCAGACTGAGATTAGGATTACACCTCAGATTATTAGCACAGCAGATGGTTGGTTACTGTTACTGCTGCTAATGCTAATGCTAACATCTGACCATACACTGATGATACACTGTTTGGAGTAACCTCAGGTGGTACCAGTACTAGGTACAGGTAGTAGTACTGCAGTAATCTCCTGATCAACTTTACCATCATCACTTCCTGGATCCCACATGGGCTACACTCTGTTCTCTCTTCCCATTGGCTCCTGAGCGTCGGAAGGCGTGCGTGTCACTGTGAGAGACAGCGGAACAAAAGAGAGGGTGTGTGTGCGCGTGCGTGCGTGTGTGTGTGTGAGAGAGAGAGCTTCAGACTGAAGCAGAACCGTGGTCTTCATCCTGCTGCTCTTCATTTCATGTCACTCTTCTTCTTCTTTGTTTCTTCTTTGTTTCTTTCTTTAATTTCCGGTGTCTTTTCAGCCGCCGCCGCCCGTCGTTCTGACCTTCTTCACAGAAACTCTCCTGCGTCGCGTTTCCAGCTTCTGCCGCGCAGTTATTTACCGAAATAACGAAGGGTCCGAGTCTCGGCGCCGGTACCATGGTGGCCGGCGAGCTCGTGCTCACCGCCACCGCCGCACCTGACATCATCGTGAAGAACCGGAGCGATCCCGGAGAAGAGGCAGCGGTGGAGGAGGAAGCTGGTCGTCAGTCCGAGTCACTGTCCGTGGAAGACGAGACAGAGAGCGACGAGGGGGAAAAGAAGCCGAATGAGAGAGAGAAGATGCTGCCTGACGGAGGAGGAGGAGGAGAAGAAGAAGAAGCGGCGAAGCAGGAGGACAACATCCCGGAGACGCGTCTGTTCCTGCGCCGCTTCGCGGTTCTGGCCGTGTTCAGCCTGTACTCGCTGGTCAACGCCTTCCAGTGGATCCAGTACAGCATCATCGCCAACGTCTTCACGCAGTTCTATGACGTCACCAACGTTATGGTCGACTGGCTCTCCATCGTCTACATGCTCGCCTACGTGCCGCTCATCTTCCCGGCGACCTGGCTGCTGGACCGCCGCGGTCTGCGGCTGACCGCGCTCCTCGGCTCCGGCCTCAACTGCGCCGGCGCGTGGCTAAAGTGCGCCAGCGTCAGTCCGGACAGGTTCGGCGTCACCATGACGGCGCAGGTGGTCTGCTCCGTGGCTCAGGTCTTCATCCTCGGTCTGCCCTCCCGCATCGCCTCCGTGTGGTTCGGACCCAGTGAGGTGTCCACGGCGTGCGCCACAGCCGTACTCGGCAACCAGGTCAGCTGTTACACTCCACCGTATAGAAGAGAACCAGAACCAGCCTCAGAACTGTTTGGTACTGTTTGGTACTGAGACCACAGGAAATGAACTCAGAGAGAAATGAGTAATGCAAGAACCAAAGATGGCTAGCAGCTAGCTTAAAGTAGCTTAAAGTTAGCTCAAAATTCGCTTTGAATGAAACAAATAGAGACTTTATTTTAGCTACAGTAGTCAAAAAGTTCTGACGTGAAAATCTAAGACAAAACAAAAAGAGAAGCTACTTTGTTGGAGGTGCTGAAACATTAGGATTTGGCTAAAAGGTAGCCACAAAGCTAACACTGGGCAAATGTTATTTTATTTATAATACGTTAAAGGTTAGCCCCAGCGCTAACTTTAAATAGAGCTGGTGAAATTTGTTGACTTTCTCCAGGACCTGTTTTTTATCTAGCGGCTCATTCGCTCTCTCTCTCTCTCTCTCTCTCTCTTATACACCTGTGTTTGTCTTTGTCTCTCGCCCTCAGTTGGGCACAGCCATCGGCTTCCTGTTGCCTCCTGTCCTGGTTCCTAACACGCCCGACGACGTCGAACTGACGTCTCACAACATTAGCATCATGTTCTACGGCACGGCCGCGGCCTCCACCCTCCTGTTTGTCCTCACTGTTATAGGTATGGGCCACTGTGCATCATGGGAAATTGGTCAAATCACTGTGTCTGCCGTCATGTGTTCAGGACGTCCTAGTGGGCAGTACGCCTGTAGTACGCCTATAGTACATCTGTAGTATACATGTAGTACATCTGTAGTATACATGTAGTACATCTGTAGTACACATGTAGTACATCTGTAGTATACATGTAGTACATCTGTAGTATACATGTAGTACATCTGTAGTACGCCTATAGTACATCTGTAGTATACATGTACCACATCTGTAGTACACACGTAGTACACACCCACACACTCCTGGAGGATTAATTAAATCTGCCCTAAGTTGCCTCGGTACTGCTGCCCCGTGTGGTCAGTGTAGGGGATTTAAAACTAATGATGTAACAGAAAAATACTTCAGGAACCCTAGGACTCGTGCTCTTTATTAACTTTACTAAGTTAAGTACTAAGTTCTAACTGAGGAACCTTGGTCAACTGGTGACTGCCAGACTAACGCTGCCCCCTGTGGTCAGTTTGTGTGATCTTTTGTGTAAAGATAAGGCTAGCCTCAGGAACCCAGTAGGTACCGCAGGATCCAAACAGTACTACCTGGAGGGACTGGTTTGAGTCTTGTTGTTTTAACAACCTCCACGTGGGCCACACCGTCACCTAGCCCTGAGGCTAGCACTGTGTAAACATAGGCTGCTCCCAGTGGACAGTCCTGGTACTGTTTGTTCAAATGTAGTACTTTTTTTGGTCTTCAACCTCTGAACCAACTTTTGGACTTGGTTTTCTGTTTCCTGCTAATGTTCGTCACCTCCTGAACTGAACTTTATTAATCCTGGCTAACGACTTCCTGTTTTTCTGCAGTCATCAGGGATCGTCCGGCCCTCCCCCCCAGTCAGGCTCAGGCCGTGCTGCCGGACTCGCCTCCTGAAGATTATTCCTACAAACGGTCCATTGTCAACCTGATGAAGAACAAACCCTTCGTTCTGCTGCTCGTTAGCTACGGTAACCTTTAGCCGTCGATGACAGTTTGGAGTGACTGACGGAACTGTTGACAGGACAAACAGCTGGGCCCCAGGGCGGAACCCTGTGGAACACCATCTTTGAAACACTGCACAGTTTCCAGGCTGAACTAGCCCATTAGCCCATTTTTAGCTAACAAAAAGCTCCGATGTTTTCAATTGATTTTGTTTTTCTACATTTTATTCTATAATAATAATTAAATAATATTTTATAACAATCCTGGAGCTGCTCATGTTCCCAGGGTTAAGTCTAACACTGCTGCCCCTAGAGGGGGCGTTATCTGCTCTCTCTCTCTCACACACACACACACACACGGTGTCATCTGACCCCAGCTGGTGGTTGGTAGAACTGCAGCGGTTCCGCCTGACTCTTCTGTTCTGTCCTGATGTAACCAGTCGTTGCAGATAAAAAGTGAGAGGCGAAGGCTTGGTGTCTGCTCACAGCCAATCAGAGCTGCACACACACACACACACATTCCTTGGTGTTAAGACACAGTCTGATGAACAGAACGACCTTCACTCAACACCATAAACAGTTCCAGTCCTGTCCTCGTGCTCACACAGTCACACAGACAAATCATGACCAAATCCTTTGATCCTTTTCAAAAGAAGATCAGAAACAGGAAGTGGAAACAGTTCCACTGGAGAACACTGTTGGTTCTGTTCCAACACCTGAACGTCTCTTAGCCTACAGGGACCTGACGTCTGGGTTTAATAGTGGGTTTTAGGAGCACACTGCCACCTACTGGACTGGAGTGTGTAGTGTCATGGTCTGACCAGTGACTCCTCACACCTCGATGAACCATTCAATGTTTATTTCAACTAATTTCTTACTGGATTCATAATGCATGGTCACATGGTCACATGGTCACATGGTCACATGGTCACATGACTAAGACCAGTCAGTGGTAACTGAGGGCTGAACTGTGAGCCACTGTGTGCAGGTATTCTGACTGGATCGTTCTACTCCATCTCAACCCTCCTCAACCAGATGATCATGACCTGCTACAAGGTACCCTGACTCTGAAGTACTGCAGTACTTTTTTTTTTTTTTACAGTCAACACACGGTGTCTAATGCCGTTGTTTTCTTGTCTTCTCAGAACCAGGAGTTGAACGCCGGGAGAATCGGTCTGACGCTGGTCGTTGCTGGTATGGTCGGCTCCATCCTCTGTGGCCTGTGGTTGGACCACACCAAGCAGTACAAGTACGTGGAGTACACACACACACACACACACACACAGAGGCCGGACTCCTGTGCTAGGTGGTAACACAGTACAGTATTTTCTAGAGCAGTATACACAAAAAGTACAAAAAGTATTTCTGATGAAATGTAGTAATACTCTAGTTTAATTGTACTAACAGATGTACTCCTGTTACGTTGAACACAATGCTGATGTACTGGCAGGGATTGAAGAAAGACACAAAGATCTTCTTCAACAGCTCTGATAATAGTTTCCTAGTGTTAATAACCATCTGCTGCCACCTAGTGGAAGAGGGTTTCAACATTGCTCGTTGACAAACAAAGAATAGTTATTTGCAGTAAATACTAGTTTTGGGACATGTAGTGGTTGGACGTCACTGGTCCAGAGTACTTCATAACAGAGTACTGCTGTTCTACAGGATGACCACACTCGTCGTCTACATCCTGTCCTTCCTGGGTATGGTGGTCTTCACCTTCACCCTGGACCTGGACAACATCCACCTGGTCTTCGTCACTGCTGGAGTCCTGGGGTAGGACACACACACACACACACACACACACACACACACATGCATTGAATGCAAAAGGTAGTCTAGTCCAGGTCTCAGTCTAGTCCATTCCCGGTCTAGTCCACGCCCGTTCTACTCCCGGTCTCAGTCTAGTCCATTCCCGGTCTAGTCCAGGACCCGGTCTAGTCCAGGCCCCGGTCTAGTCCAGTCCCGGTCTAGTCCCGGTCTCAGTCTAGTCCATTCCCGGTCTAGTCCATGTCCCAGTCTAGTCCAGGTACCAGTCTAGTCCAGTCCCAGTCTAGTCCAGGTCTCTGGCTAGGCCAGGTCCCGGTCTCGTCCACGTCTCAGTCTAGTCCATTCCCGGTCTAGTCCACGCCCGTTCTACTCCCGGTCTCAGTCTAGTCCATTCCCGGTCTAGTCCAGGCCCCGGTCTAGTCCAGGACCCAGTCTAGTCCAGTCCCAGCCTAGTCCAGGTCTCAGGCTAGTCCAGGTCTCAGGCTAGTCCAGGTCTCACAGGTTTGGTATTTCAGATTTGTCTGGGGGCGTGGCCTTGGCCTCAGCTGTTGAAACAGGTCTTCAATCCCTGGTCCTGGGACCAGTACTGGTCCCAGGACTCACTTTGTCAAAAGAGTTTGGTTTTGCTGACCGATGGTGTGACAGGTGTAACGGTCTGTAGACCACTGATGTCATTGACCAATGACAACAGTGCCCCCTGTGTGTCAGGTTCTTCATGACAGGGTACCTGCCTCTGGGCTTTGAGTTTGGGGTGGAGATCACGTACCCAGAGTCTGAGGGAACGTCTTCAGGTCTCCTCAACGCCTTTGCTCAGGTACGTTCACCAGGTCCTCAGGTGCTGCCCCCTGCTGGTCTAAAAACCTCAGGCAAAATCTCCAAATGTATTTCATGATGTATTTGATCATTCTGTCCCTGATGAGTGTGTGTGTGTGTGTGTGTGTGTGTGTGTGTGCGCAGATCTTTGGGATCGTCCTGACCCTGATTCAGGGTAAACTGACCAATCACAGTCATCTGGCTGGAAACCTGCTCCTCTGTGCTTGGATTCTGCTTGGAATTCTGTTGACAGGTGTGTGTGTGTGTGTGTGTGTGTGTGTATCCACTGTAGAAAGTCACATGATCACGTGTGTGTGTGTGTGTGTGTTCACTGTTTCAGCTTTGATCAAGTCTGAACTGAAGAGACACAACGTCAACGTAGGAGCAGGACACAGGACGCTGCTGGCCGTGAGTGGACCACACACACACACACACACACACACACACGTTCTTTATGTCCTGACGTCCACTCTCTGGCTCCTCCTGGTGTCCGTTCTTGGACTCCGTCCCCGTTCCCAGACCATAACTCTCCTCTGGACAAAGCACCAACACATCCATCACCTCCACCCCACGAGGACACCAGTGTCCTCCAGGACGGAGGGACACACCCAGCTGTGAATCTGGAACCAGAACTAAACAAAAGAAAAGATCAACTTCACTGAAGTCTCTCCTGATCCCAGATCAATCTCCTCAGTCATTGATCAGTCATTGATCAGTCATTGATCAGTTCTTGGTTTTTTTTTTTTCTCCCCAATTCCCGGTCCAATATTCCTGAGACTAGGATCAGACTGGGGGGGGCAGAGTCTGAGACTAGGGTCAGACTGGGGGGGTCAGAGTCTGGGACTAGGGTCAGACTGGGGGGGGCAGAGTCTGAGACTAGGATCAGACTGGGGGGGGCAGAGTCTGAGACTAGGATCAGACTGGGGGGGGCAGAGTCTGAGACTAGGATCAGACTGGGGGGGGCAGAGTCTGAGACTAGGATCAGACTGGGGGGGGCAGAGTCTGAGACTAGGGTCAGACTGGGGGGGTCAGAGTCTGGGACTAGGGTCAGACTGGGGGGGGCAGAGTCCATGGTCACACGTGTCCCTGGTACTAACTCAGCTCTGTGCTCTTCTCCTTCAGGTTCCTGATGACCCCCCCCCCGACGACCCTTCACACAACAAACCCAACGGGTTCAAACTGGATCCGTCCTTCAGCTTCTCCAGGGAAACCTCACTGTGACCCCGTGGAGGACCAGGTGTACCATGTGCAGTTGGATGGTCCTCCTGGTGAACTGTTCTGTCTGTTTTTCATGTCTGACATTTCATGACCGCTGTGACCCAAGGTCTGGACCAGTCCTCACTGGAACCATGGGCGGTTCACTGTCAAGTAGTACCAGGTACCAGGAGTCCAGGACTGACAGAGGTCCAAGGACCTGAAGACACAGACCTCTGGTCTGACCTGTCTTGGACTATTCTCCACTGGACTGTCTCTAGGTGGACACACAGGTGGACCTGGTGCAGTAGTTCCTAGTACTGACTATTCCTGGTGGCCCAAAGGAACAGGTTTGGGACGGACGACCCCCGTGTTCCTCTAAAGGTTTACCTCCTTCTCCTACTGGTCTAACCCAGTACCTGAGCCGTCAGTACTGCGTCTGGTACTGGTCTAACCCAGTACCAGAGCCGTCAGTACTGCGTCTGGTACTGGTCTCCAAAGGCTAACNNAACCCAGTACCTGAGCCGTCAGCACTGCGTCTGGTACTGGTCTAACCCCGAACCAGAGCCGTCAGTACTGCGTCTGGTACTGGTCTCCAAAGTCTAACACTGACTTTTCATGTTTGGACCATAAACGTAGACTGACCAGAACCAGACCTGGTTCTCAGCTCAGTACACAACATGAAAGTTGTAGTACTACTACAGATACTTTGTACTGTGTGTTGGCTGCATGACGTAGTCGTTTCCTCTCTAATATATTTGACATGTATAAGTACTGTACTTCATGGTACTTAGGGTACTAGTACCTGCCCTCGGTACACCCTGGTACTCCAACATTTCTTACTTCCTCTTTTTACCGCAGCACGTTTCCTCCTTAATTCCTGTGTGTCCCGGCCAATCTGATTGGATGACACAGCGTCTACATTTCTTTGATTGTTGAAACTGTGTTTAATCTGTCAATGGAAGTGCGCCCTCTGTAGGCAACTTCAGCAACAACAGTTTCTCTGTCTTCAGCGTAGATCCGTCCGTATGCAGATGATACCGCCGTCGTCTTTGTGTCCGATGTAGAAAAATAGAAACTGGTCGAGAACAGTGATTGGAGAACCCGACACACGTGACCTGACGGAGCCGTATTTAACCCCGTCACCTCCTCTGTGACGGTCGATAGTAGAACGATGACATCACCAGGTGAAACGTTAAAAAAAAATAAAGAGGAAGTTTAAAACTTTGTTATTGTTGTTTTTAAGATGATTTTCAACGTTCTGATCCTGGTTCAGTTCTTGGTTCTGTTCCTGGTTCTGATCCTGGTTCAGTTTCTGGTTCAGTTCTTGGTTCTGTTTCTGGTTCTGTTTTTGGTTCTGTTCCTGGTTCTGTTCCTGGTTCTGTTCCCAGTTCTGGTTCAGTTCCCTGGTTCAGTTCTTGGTTCAGTTCCTGGTTCAGTTCTTGGTTCTGTTCCTGGTTCTGTTTCTGGTTCTTGGTTCTGGTTCTGTTCTCTTGAAATAAACCCTAGTTTTTTTCCATAGTAACGAACGCCGTTGTTGTGTTGATTTGTTAACGGACCTAAACGTGTGTCACTGACTTCCTGTGTTTGGACAGGGTGTGAACACACTTCCTGTGACCAACAGTACCAAGGTCAGGGGTCGTGTGTGACTAGTTTTTGAAATTGAAATGGGGGGGGGGGGGGGGGGGGGGGTGTGAACATGATTGCACAATTTTCCTTCATGTCAAGTTATTTTAATCATTGTTAGGCTGATGTATTTCCTGAGAAAAGTAGCAGTGACATCATCACCCCCCC
>NC_024313.1:13469268-13481341 GCF_000523025.1 Cynoglossus semilaevis
GTTGTCAGTCGACAGAAGCACAGGAGAAGAAGTGGAGAATGATTCCGGCCGTCTTAGTTCCTCTTCTTTTGTCTCATTTCAGCGGTGACTTTGACGGTCAGTTTGTTTGTTTGTTTGTTTGTTTGTTTGTTTGTTTGTCTGTGATGTGATTGGGACGTCGTCAACCAAAGATTTCTGTGTCGGGGGACAAAAGGGGATGTCGCCCCGAGGTCAGTCAGAGAAGCTGTCGATCACCTGTAACTGTGTCACAGTCAGGTGGTTGGAACATCTGTGAGGTCAGAGGTCAGAGTGCGGGGGTCAGGACCGACCCAGTCCCACATCAGAGTCAGGATTTCCTTTGTTTCACACAGGTGAAGAGCACCGCTGTCTGTACGTCAGAGCCGGCGCCGCCGTCACTCTGCCGTGTCTGGGAGGGCGTGGCTGTGCTGGAAGTCCCTGGACCTACAGGAGAGGAGAGAAGAACCCACTGGTCATCCGTAAAGGGAAAACCACGAGGTTCCCTCCAGGGGCTGAGGGCGGAGTCATGAGGGTGGAGGACGACTGCTCTCTGATCGTCACCAACGTCACTGGCCACAACTCTGGACGCTACTCCTGCTCCAGACTCAACGAATACAACGCCCATTTCCTGAACGTCCTGACGGGTGGGTCCAGCTCCACCTCCACCTCCAGCTCCAGCTCCAGCTCCAACTCCACCTCCAGCTCCACCACAGGGAGAAGTCGCAAACAAACAAATAAAAAAACAAAAAAAACTCCTCAGCACCGTGCTACCCAGGGATTATTTGATTAAACAGTACCAGACGCGCTAATGCTAGCCAGGAAGTGCCACGACTGCCATTAAACACAGTTAAAGTTACTGCTAACTGACTGCTAACGTGCTAGTAAACAGTTTTTTACCCCAAAAAAAATAAAGCTAGGAAAAATGTTTAGAAAACAGATTAGTTAGCATGCAGTATTTGTTTTGTATTGTATGCAGTATTTGAGAGGAAAAAAATACTACAAAAACAAAATAGTTTATAATTGACATGGACTGATAATAATTACAAAAAACAAGTTAATACTAGAAAAAACCCATGTAAAACAGGTGAAAAGTCATTTAGCATCACAGAGAGCTGTTAGCTGTTAGCCGTTAGCCGTTATCTTACTGACACATTAAAAAAAAAACTATTCTGGAAGAATACCTCCTTTTATAGACTGCTGTGTTTTCTCCAGTGTCCTCGTCTCCGTCACATGGCGGTGACCTCCAGTTGACCTGCTCCATGGACCGCTTCTTCCATCCAAAGCCCGTCTGTAGAGGGAGGAAAGTCCGCTGGGTGAATCAAGACGGGCTGGAGCTGAGCAACACCTGGTGTGGTGGGAAACAGACAAGCTGTCAATCAAACCTGTCTGTGACCAACAACAGCAGCAGTACCTTCACCTGCCAGGTGGTGGATGACTACAACTACCCCCTGGTCCAGGGCAGGTTCTCACCCATCATCAAAGAGAATAAGAGAACTGGTAACTCCTCTGGTAACTGGTGCAGTCGTAAAAACGGCAACAATTATGGTATTTGAGCAAAGTGATTGTAAACAGACGTAGCTCGGGGTCCAGGGGATTCCACTAGGGGGCACCAATGTATGCACACAGATGAGTACACTGAGCAAAGGTGGACAAACACGTGGTCCTGACCAGTGCTCCAGGTCTTCGTCTGTGCTGGTCTCCCTGGGGACTCCTCGTATACGTGCTGCTGTATGTTTTACTTGTTGTAAAAATGTTGTAGTTTTTCTTCTGCCTGGAGCAGTTGTTGAACTGACGTCTCTTGTCCAGCTTCAACGGACTCCCCTGCCCTGGACGGCTCCTCTGATTGGCCCCCTCTGAGGTGCATCATGGTCACACTGAGAATCACAGCCCTGGTCCTGATGGTTTTCATCACAGTTGTCATCGTCAGAGACACTGGTGAGTGAACTACAGCTGAACTACAGTTAAACTACAGATAAACTACAGCTAAACTACAGCTGAACTACAGCTAAACTACAGCTAAACTACATATAAACTACAGCTAAACTACAGCAAGACCGGTCAGCTAAACTACAGCTGAACTACAGCTGACCTACAGATAAACTACAGTTAAACTACAGCTAAAATACATATAAACTACAGCTAAACTACAGATAAACTACAGTTAAACTACAGCTAAACTACATATAAACTACAGCTAAAATACATATAAACTACAGCTGAACTACAGTAAAACTACAGCTAAACTACAGTTAAACTACAGATAAACAACAACTGAACTACAGCTGAACTACAGATAAACTACAGTTAAACTACAGCTAAACTACAGCTGAACTACAGTAAAACTACAGCTAAACTACATAGAAACTACAGCTAAACTACATATAAACTGCAGCTAAACTACAGCAAGACCGGTCAGCTAAACTACAGCTGAACTACCGATAAACTACAGCTGAACTACCGATAAACTACAGCTGAACTACCGATAAACTACAGCTGAACTACCGATAAACTACAGCTGAACTACAGTTACACTACAGCTAAACTACAGATAAACTACAGTTAAACTACAGCTAAACTACAGATAAACTACAGTTAAACTACAGATAAACAACAGCTGAACTACATTTAAACTACAGATAAGCTACAGCTAAACTACAGCTAAACTACATAGAAACTACAGCTAAACTACATAGAAACTACAGCTAAACTACAGATAAACTACAGTTAAACTACAGCTAAACTACAGATAAACTACAGATAAACAACAGCTGAACTACATTTAAACTACAGATAAGCTACAGCTAAACTACAGTACAGCTGAATTACAGCTGAACTACAACAGTGTGACAGAAGTTCACAGTCATCCTGACGTTTGTTTGTTCCACAGGATGTTTGAAAGAAAAAAGATGGCGCTGAGTTCAGGAAATGTGGTCACCATTTCTCGTCCACAAATATCACCCCCTCCAGACCTCCCCCAGACCCCGCCCCCCTGTTTTATTGAAACAGTCAGTAATCTGTTGGTGTGTAGTCTGAAGAGTTGACGTACATGTGCTGCGGTTGGATTTCCAGTTCCATACGTTTGTCTGAGGTGAAGATTCAAATGTCACTGTATGATGTTAACAACAACGATGATAACAAACAATAAAGATCTAACAACAAAGGATTCTTCTGATGGATTCACTCCACTTTAAACACTCCTTCACTCCTGCTCCTGGTCCTGGTCCTGGTCCTGGTGTCACTCTTGGATTATTTCAAGAATATTGTGTCAAACGTTTTATTTTCTGAAGTGGAACGTTCAGTAAAGTCAGCAACATTTCAAAAGTTTCCCAAACCGATTCTCTCTTCAGTTCAAAGTCGTCTTTTTTTGATCACATTTGTATTTTTGGTTTTATATCCTGAGCCATTTTAACAATAAACGCAGGGGAAATGACTGCGTCCACTTCAGATGGACAGGACTTTATTTTGAAGACCTCCTCCAGTAACTTCCGGCGATAGTTACGGATGTGTAAACGTTAACCACGAAGAAGCCGAACCCTCCGTGAACAGCCTCCGATGCCGGTGTGTCCTTTGAGTTTTGCTTCGTTGTCTGTTTGTCACCCACACAACGAAGAACTGGTTTAAAGTGGTTTATTTTTAGCCACATTTACCGACCGGAAGAACCGCAGCAGCTCCGTCTCCCAGCAGATTTAGGAGCTTTGAGAGTTTCCCACGTAACTGTAGGTAGATGACGTCAGAAGATGAAAAGGTGCTAGTTCAACTCCATTCCCCTGTGTTCTTGTTTTGGTCGTTTCTCCCCGAAATCCAGCCAAGCTGGACACTGCGGTGAGTTTGATTGTGTGTCCGCGCAGCTCGTACGGGCGGAGCACTTGGAGCGTCAAGCGGTTCGTATCCCACCGCTGCTGTCATCCGAACTGAACCAGGATCATGGAATAAACATGGCTAACAACAGAAGCCTGTTCTTCGAAGGTGAGCACTGACAGTCCGCTGCACTGCTCCAGCTCTGCATAACGTGCTTTACCCGCTGTCCTACAGTTTCGCACCCCGTGAACAGCCGCTTGTCTCCGCACAAATCCGCTGCAGAATCCGCGGATGTTCCTGGAGCTATATGGCTTACCTGGCTGCTAAAGTTAGCGGAGGTTACTAGGACTTCAAAACCACTGACTGCAGCACAGCTGTGGGTGAACACAGAAGCCGAATTATGGAAGTGGAAATGTACAGCACCGGATGAAACCTTTCTGAGTTCGATTCGGTTTTGAATTAGTTTCACAAACACCCAAAACGAAAATTGTTAGCCTCCGTGGTTAGCACAGCTAGCTCCTAAATTAGCACCAAGGAATATAAAGAAGGAAGGCCTTAATTGGCCTTAAAGGCAGATTATTTTACAATGATTCTTTACAAACAAGTTTGAAAAAAACAGAACAATTAAATAAATTGATAAAATGCTATTTTGTCCCAGCATCCTCCTCTGGTTGCGTAGAGAAGCCACTAACATTAGCATCATTAGCAGTTTCATGTGAGTGGCTCTACCTATGCTGCATCTATGGGAATTATCACTTAAATATGTTTTGTTGCTAAAACGATGAAAGCAAACATTTAATAACGAATTCTGATTTGTAATTCATAATATAATCTGCATTAGCTTCCTGTGTCGTCCATGTTAGTCCTAAACCTTAGACTTTCTTCTTTGTCTTATGATTATCTGTGTCTGAGATAACCTTTATGTCTTTCTTGTTTTTTTATTGTATGCTATCAGATCAAGCTTTAATAGCCTTTGACCCCCCCGCCCCCCGCCCTGACATCTTTGATCTGTGTTTGTGCGAACTTTCAACTTTTTATTTTATCCTGAACAGCAGCTTGCAGAAGGACCTGCAAAGAGCTTGATGTGTTTGATTCCAGACGACCTTCTGTCTGACTTTGTTATTGTTTTGTGTGGAGGTGTTTTCTCCTGCACTGACTCCTGTCTGGTTCTCCCAATTCCAGCCCTAAACAGATCAGAGAGCAGGAGAGATGGAGGCTACAAAAACAGCTGGAGCTTTTCTCTGTCCACTGATAGTGAGGAGCAGAGGAGACACGAGTAAGATCCTCCATCATCCTCACTGCTGACTCTCCTCATCGAGGACCATCTCTGGGTCTTTAACATGAGTTTAAGGAAGCTAAAATCTCTGATTTTCTCCATGGACTTTGGTCTGAACTAAAGCTCAAACCATTCTTCATGTTTTCCTCCATCAGTGGGAGTGTGGTGAACATGGAGGAGATGGACAGACCACAGGTGGCCTCAGCAGAGGAGAAGAAGGTCTGGGTCTTTGTCACTTTATAACCCCGTGTATTAATAAGTTCAAGTAGACGTATAGGCTGTGTTCATATCTGTGTGTGTGTGTGTGTGTGTGTGTCCAGTCTCCTGCTCTCAGACATTTATCCTCCTCTGACCCACTGAGAACCTATGGAAACAGGTCAAATATTCCCATGAGGCCACAGAACAGAGTGGGAACAAAAAAGAGCAGGTATGACGTGACAGAGGGGTCAGAAGGAGACGGTGACCGTGATGGTGATGATGGGATGTTACTGTCGTCATGACTACCGACACTCACCTTTTTCTCTTCCCTGCAGTGACTTCTCTCTCACCAGAGCGACCTCGTCTCCGCCGCCGAGCAGAACAAACTATTTGATCCTGAACCCGGCACCGTCCCAGGGTGTAGTTTTACAGGGCCGTCACTTCCAGCATGCACAGCTGCCTTCTGTCCAGGGGAAACCAGTGCAAAGGTCAGGACAGTGAACGGCACGGTCGGCCATTTTTCTTGTCTTTCCGGGATTGGACCAGAGGTCATTTTGATTGACCTCTGGTTTTTAGTTGAGAGACTCGTCGATCCACTGATGCTCCATCACTTCTCATGAGTTATACCAATGTTGAAAATCCTTTGTGCAGTGACACACACTGACCACAGGAGGCAGCAGTGGAGCAGCTGGTCTCAGTTAGAACTTTTTCTTCCGTGCGTCTCAAAGCCTTGTCTTTGTGTTGTCTTCTGTCTGTCCCTGCTCCACAGCACAGAGCAGCCTGAGGAGGTGGACAGGATCGCCCTCACCTGTCCAGAGAGTCCAGGTACCAGTCCAACTCACCCCTCACCCTCACCCCTCACCCTCGCCCTCACCCCTCACCCTCTCCCCTCACCTCTCACCCTCTCCCCTCACCCTCTCCCCTCACCCCTCACCTCTCTCCCCTCACCCTCTCCCCTCACCTCTCTCCCTCATTTGTGATTTGAGAAACAGTGTGGACGCCGTGTGTTGTTTTTACCGTTTCAGAGGACGGATCTCTGAGTATCCGACGTCGTGTTCAGCAGAAGAAGAGACCTGTGGGCGACTGCTGCCCCCTGGCTTCACAGCTCAGAGCTGCTGAGGTAAACGTTCGATCAACAGAGACACATGTGAGGGGCAGCAGGGTTTGAAAGAACCAGCTGAAGATGACCATAAAATATACAGAAGAACTAAAAGTTAGCTGCTAAAAGTTAGCTGCTGAAAGTTAGCTGCTGAAAGTTAGCTGCTAAGAGTTAGCTGCTGAAAGTTAGCTGCTAAGAGTTAGCTGCTGAAAGTTAGCTGCTGAAAGTTAGATGCTAAAAGTTAGCTGCTAAAAGTTAGCTGCTAAAAGTTAGCTGCTGAAAGTTAGCTGCTAAGAGTTAGCTGCTGAAAGTTAGCTGCTGAAAGTTAGATGCTAAAAGTTAGCTGCTAAAAGTTAGCTGCTGAAAGTTAGCTGCTAAGAGTTAGCTGCTGAAAGTTAGCTGCTAAGAGTTAGCTGCTGAAAGTTAGCTGCTGAAAGTTAGATGCTAAAAGTTAGCTGCTAAAAGTTAGCTGCTAAAAGTTAGCTGCTAAAAGTTAGCTGCTAAAAGTTAGCTGCTAAAAGTTAGCTGCTGAAAGTTAGCTGCTGAAAGTTAGCTGCTGAAAGTTAGCTGCTAAGAGTTAGCTGCTGAAAGTTAGCTGCTGAAAGTTAGATGCTAAAAGTTAGCTGCTAAAAGTTAGCTGCTAAAAGTTAGCTGCTGAAAGTTAGCTGCTGAAAGTTAGATGCTAAAAGTTAGCTGCTAAAAGTTAGCTGCTGAAAGTTAGCTGCTAAGAGTTAGCTGCTGAAAGTTAGCTGCTAAGAGTTAGCTGCTGAAAGTTAGCTGCTAAGAGTTAGCTGCTGAAAGTTAGCTGCTGAAAGTTAGCTGCTGAAAGTTAGATGCTAAAAGTTAGCTGCTAAAAGTTAGCTGCTAAAAGTTAGCTGTCACATAAAGATAAATGATTTACAGTTTTCTGAATGATCACTGAAAACCTTGAAGAAATGGCTAAAAATGCGCAGCTAAAGGATAGCCCTAACATATGTGTTGAAGCTCAGGTTCGTCTTTTTTCTTTTTGACTTTCCCATCAGCCCCCTGGTTCCACAAACTTCTCCGCTGTGTGTCTGAAGTGCAACAGGTCGAGTGGCGACAGAGGCGAGTGTCAGATCTGTGGGCCCAGTGCGTCAGCTGTAGCCGCAGTGCTGCCTCCCTGCCAGCAGGCTACACTGTCGTCCCCGACCCCCCGACCTCCAATCAGGTCTCAGACGTCGATGACTCCGAACAACCTGCTGCAGCAGAACTTCTACGCCCCGGCCGCCACCGCGAAGGTGACCCGCAGCGAGGTGCTGCCTTTGCGCGTCTCCAACACCAGGGGGAGCGCGCTGCCTCTCAACAACAGTAGGACTCCTCTTTTAGCCGGAACGTCGGGCTGCTGCGGAGCCAGGAAGCCCACCAATGGGAAGAGGACAACATCCACCCAACAGCACGAGCTCAACGACCCCAGTGAGAAGATGATGATGATGATGATGATGATGATGATGATGTCATCACTTTGTTCAGACAAAACCGTTTTACGACCGTTTCCTCAACAGTCGTCCTGTCCAGTGACGAGGAGGAGGAGGAGGCAGACAACGCCAGCACAGGAAGTGTCAACAGATTGGACAGTGTCTCCCCTCGACCGGCCGACTCAGCCCACTCCTCGCCAGCGCCCTCTGGAGGCAGGGTGGAGGCAGCAGTGAAGAGCGTGGGCGAGCAGGAGGAGGTCAACATGGAGTTCTTTGAAGACGTGAACATGAAGGTTATGATTCCACGTCGGGCTCGGATGAAGGACCAGGTCGGTGGAAGAAAACAGAAAAACCACCACATCAGAAAATAAATAAATAAATAAATAAATCCAACCGTTGTTTCTTTTCACGGTTCTTCAGTTTGGAAATCAACCGGCCGAGCAGTTTCCTCCCAGAGCCAAGAAGTCCAAATGTACGTCGGAAAAGTGCGACAGCATCATACTGGAATGTCGGAGTGTCCGTGTGGGGACGCTGCGCAGGATGGTGACCAAGCCTGTGGTGGTGAGTCCTGCGACAGGGGGCGCTCACAGCACACACAGGATCAATGATGGGAAAAATCTAAGTTCTTCTTTCCTTCTTTCAGTTTTCCATCAAGCAGATCCAGCTGGAGACTGAAGGTATGACCCAGGTCCTCGGTCCAGCAGGTCCTCAGTCTGGTCCTCAGTCTGGTCCTCAGTCTGGTCCTCAGTCTGGTCCTCAGTCTGGTCCTCACTCTGGTCCTCAGTCTGGTCCTCAGTGGACCCCCGGTGTGGTCCATGTCCTCACCTGTCCTCCTGTCTTGTGTCTGTGACTCTCAGTGCCTGGACCTCAGCCCAGCACCATGGAGGTTTGTCTGTGGGCGTCGGAGCTGACCAGCTGTGAGTGGTGCAGCGTGAGGAAACTTCCGGTCCTCTTCTTCCAGACCACTCCCCTGGAGTGTGTACGTCTGCGCACGCAGCTGAGCATGAGCCCAGAGCAGGAAGGTCACTGGTACGACTGCAGCGGAGGACGTGAGTGGACAACACACACACACACACACCCTGTCAGACTGTTGACCTGACGGCTGTAGTGGCTGTAGTGTCTGTGGTCAGACGGCTGTAGTGGCTGGAGTGTCTGAGGTCAGACGGCTGTAGTGTCTGTAGTCACACGGCTATAGTGTCTGTAGTCAGACGGCTGTAGTCAGACGGCTGTAGTCAGACGGCTGTAGTGTCTGGGGTCAGACGTCTGTAGTGTCTGTGGTCAGACGGCTGTAGTGGCTGTAGTGGCTGAGGTCAGACGGCTGTAGTGGCTGGAGTGTCTGTGGTCAGACGGCTGTAGTGTCTGTAGTGTCTGTAGTCACACGGCTATAGTGTCTGTAGTCAGACGGCTGTAGTGGTTTCAGGTTGCTGTGAGTTGTTTTTTTTGTAGTATTTTGCTGTAAGTATTTTTAGTGTCAGATTGATGGATTTCCAAGTAAACATAGACCCAGTAGGTGGCAGTAATGAACCTCCAGTCTGGTTTGGTCTCAGAGTCGGACGAGAAGTACATCGTGTTGATCTTTGAGAACGGCCTGACGCTGAAGGAACACATGATCCTGGAGGAGATCCTGGCTGAGATCGGCCGGACCAACCGCCTGGAAAACTTTCCCACCAAGTTGACGTTCGACGAGGCTAACGCCCGTCTGGTCAACTACAACAAGGCCAGCAGGCAGAAGGAGGACAAGGTGATGACCTCACTGATGACCTCGCCGATGACCTCGGCTTCTCCTCACACTAACTGTATCTGTCGCCCTCTGCAGGCCAAACCAGGACAAACATCCTCCAAAGTCATCCCAGCCTGTAAGGTGACCCTGATGTCCAACAGCGTCCCAGGACGAACACGGATGTCCACCCGTCAACACACCAGCACCTTCTTCAGTGATGAGGACGAGGACATGACTGACCTGCAGCCCACCTTCTCTGGACCAATCATCAAGTGAGTCTCCAGGAAGTGGCCAGCAGGGGGTGATGATGAAGATGATGTCAGTGTGATGGTTCTCAAGCAGTGGTTCAAGGTCCAGGTCAGAGGTGTCAGGGAGCGTTCTGATTGGACCGTCTGTGCCCTGGACAACAGACCCCACAGAGCCTGGATCTGACACAGACCACCACGTCAGTCATTCACTGACCTTGGTCCTAGTCTCACCTGACTGTTGTGTCTCCCCCCTCCCCCCAGGCTGATGGTTTATCCTCCCCCTCCCTCCAAAGGTGGGATCTCGGTCACCAACGAAGACCTGCACTGCCTTAACGAGGGCGAGTTCCTCAACGACGTCATCATCGACTTTTATTTAAAGTAAGTCCAAAAGTCCGATTCTCTCCACGACTCCCTCATGTCTCCTCCCTCATGTCTCCTCCCTCATGTCTCCTCCCTCATGTCTCCTCTCTCTGCTGCAGATATTTAGTCTTAGAAAAGTTGAAGAAGGAAGAAGCTCAGAGGATTCACATCTTCAGCTCCTTCTTCTACAAACGACTGAACCAGAGGGAGAGGAGGAACCTCCCAGACACCAGCAACCTGCCGTGAGCCCCCCCACCCCCGACCACCACCACCCAAAAACACCACACCTCTTACAAGGCACAGTTAAGGGCTAGCCACCAACAGGCTTTATTAAAGACAGAAGTTAGCTAAGAGCTAGCTCCGTACGTAGCTAAGAGTTAGGCTAAGCTACAGCTGGTCAACATCTGAGGTTAACGCTTATGAAGTTAGCTTAAAGGTATCTAAAGGTTAGCTCAGACTCACATCTGAAACATCACTGCTAATGACATCACTATGGATGATGATGATGTCAGCGTTGATGACATCACTGTCTGGGATTTTCCTGCAGGATCCAGAAACGGAAGCACAACAGGGTGAAGACGTGGACTCGACACGTGGATCTGTTCCAGAAGGATTTTATTTTTGTTCCCATCAATGAGTCGTGAGTCTGCGCTCTGCTCTCTTCTGCCTATAGATGGCGCTGCCTCTGCACTAGGCTGACTGTGTTGGTGTTTTCCCCAGAGCTCACTGGTACCTGGCCGTCATCTGTTTCCCGGGTCTGGATGGTCCTGACCTCCCCTGTGACCCCCGCCTCCCCCCCGACCATCCAACAGCAGACGAACACATCCCTGATCACTGTCGCCCCCTGTCGCCGGACAGAGACGGCCTGGACGGCGGCTCGGAGCAGGCGTCTCCGGGCGGCCCCGAGGCTCAGACGGAGGTCCAGTTTGGGAGCGTCCAATCAGAGCTGGAGCAGCAGTTCAGCAGTGAGTGTCCACTGATGAGGGTGGAGACATGCCAGACTGAAGGGCCTCAAGGTCCTCAAGGTTCTCAAGGTCCTGCTATTCTCCAGACTAACATCAGATGTCACTGTTTCATCATTTTCTTTTCACAATAACATATCTGATTATGGTGACGGTCACGTGGTGACGGTCACGTGGTGACAGTCACGTGGTGACAGTCACATGGTGACGGTGTGTCCTTGTCCTTGTCCTTGTTCTTGTTCTTGTTCTTCAGGTGACTTCTACAGGATCAGTGTCTGTTATGGAGCCAGTAAAGATGAGGAGGAAACCTTCACCTTCTCTGACCACAGCTCCTCTCAGGTGACTCCTCCCTCACCTCCCTCACTCTGTCCTCAGAGACTCCACACTTTACCCCCTCTAGTGGTACTGGGGGGGGGCAAATATGTTCAGAGCTGCTCTTCCACTGCCTTACCCACAAGGCATGGGTGAGAAATGCTAACAGTTAGCATTAGCACACTGCTGCTACAAAGAAGCTGTTGTTGTTGTTGTTGTTCTTCTTGTTGTTGTTGTTGTTGTCGTTCATGTTGTTGTCGTTGTTGTCGTTCATGTTGTTGTCGTTGTTGTTGTCGTTGTTGTCGTTCATGTTGTTGTTGTCGTCGTCGTTCATGTCGTCGTTCATGTTGTTGTCGTTGTTGTTGTTGTTGTTGTTCATCTTGTTGTTGTTGTCATTGTTGTTCCAGGATGAGCTCAGTGAGGATGGGACTCTAACAGACGACCCTGTCACTGCCGGCAGCTCCACCTCAGCTGCTAAAGCCGCCATCTGCAAACAGTGAGTCTGTCCTGCAGGAGGCGCCACACTGTTGTTCTCCCCCTGTTTCTTATCTTCTGACCTCTGACCCTTCTTCTGTCCAGACCTTGTATCCTCATCATGGACTCACTGAGAGGCCCCGCCCGCTCCACTGTGGTCAAAACACTCAGAGAGTGAGTCAGTGGGGGGGGG
>NC_024313.1:13481445-13484598 GCF_000523025.1 Cynoglossus semilaevis
GGTGATGATGAAGGTGTGTTTGTTTTATGGACCAGGGGGTGATGATGAAGGTGTGTTTGTTTTATGGACCAGGGGGTGATGATGAAGGTGTGTTTGTTTTATGGACCAGGGGGTGATGATGAAGGTGTGTTTGTTTTATGGACCAGGGGGTGATGATGAAGGTGTGTTTGTTTTATGGACCAGGGGGTGATGATGAAGGTGATTCTTATATGCATTTGTTTTGTTCACCTGAACATGTTTCCCAGCCTCTGATTGGGTGCGTTTGTTTCAGGTACCTGGAGGTGGAGTGGGCGGTGCGTAAAGGCACAGAGCGCTCCTTCGGGAAGGAGGTGATGAAAGGTTCAAGTCCTCGTGTTCCTCAGCAGGACAACTTCAGCGACTGTGGAGTTTACGTCCTGCAGTACGTGGAGAGCTTCTTCCAGGTCCGACGCTCTCTCTCTCTTCCTTTGACCTCTGACCCCCTCACCCAGTCTGACTGTGCATGCTTCTCCTTCTCCTCCTAATGTAAACTATGAGCTCTTTCCTCTGACGTTCTCGTCCTCGTGTTCTTCCTGTCTCGGAGCAGAACCCCATCAGGAACTTCCAGCTGCCTCTGAACCTGGGCGACTGGTTTCCTCAGCAGAGAATGAGGAGGAAGCGTGAGGAGATCAGGGAGCTGATCCTGGAGATCCAGACTCAGCAGGAGCAGCAGCAGGAGCTCCAGGGAGAGGAGGGGCCCAGGGCGGGGCCTGTGCAGACCCCGCCCACATTCCCACAGGAACCAGACCTTGAAGAAACACCTGACGTGACGACGAGTCAGACGCCTAGTTTAGCTGTTGGGCCCTGAGTTGGCCCCGCCCACAGACTCCGCCCACTGAGAGACTGAATGAAAGAGGAAGTGGAAAGTGTAGTGAGACCTGGACCAACTGTTAACTTATCTCTGTCCTCCTGTCCTTGTCTCACCTCCTCCTCCTCCTCCTCAGAAGAAGAAGAAGAAGAAGAAGAAACAGTAAACACACCTTTTTTTGTTTTTTTTGTTTTTTTTTTATTCACCAAACAGGTGAAATGCGCCACCTCCTGGTCAGTCCTTCAGGTTCTCCTCTGTGTTGACCTTTGGTTTCTCATCTTGGTGTGTGTTTTATTTATGAATAAAGGCACAGTTCAGTTTTTCTAAAGTCTGTTTCTGTCGCCTTTAATCACCAGACAACAGAACCAACAGAACCAACAGAACCTTCTGGAGAAGCTCACACAAAATACTTGGTTAAATTAAGGTTCAAATCAAGTTGATATTACCAACAACACAGTTAGCACTGTAGCTAACAGTTAGCACTGTAGCTGATGAACTTGTTTTATTTATTGTGTTGTATTTTTTTCACACCGTGATACTGTGGATGGTGCTCTTGCCTAACAGAAAGGTCAATGGTTCGATCCCCAGCTCCGTTCTCGTTTCTTTGTTATTGTTTGTCTTCTTTTCTTCAATGATTTATTGTTATTTTTACTGTTAATAAATTTTAAATTCTGTTTCATTTAAATGACTGATGGAGAAGGTTCGAAGGTCAGAACCAGTGGAAACTAAACGACAGTGAAGTGTCTTTGTTCTCTGTTCACTTGAATGAAGGTCCAGACCACTTTACACACAGAACACACACAATTTTATAAATGAAATAATGAATCGGTGTGTTTTGTGGTCATATAGCGCCATCTACAGGCCGCTCCCACCCTGCGCCTCCTGATGACGTCACGGGGCTCCTTCCCGGTCTGGCTGCCGGAGTCGGAGGCAGGAGGGCGGGGAGAGCTGAGTTCAGGCTGCCGGAGAGACAGGGAGCAGGAGGCAGCAGCGGCCGCTCCTTCAGGAACACCTTCTTATTATTTATGTCTCTGCTTTAATTTAATTCTCCTCCGACGCTCCAGGACTCCCGGGACTTCCGCAGACAGGTGAGTTTCTCCGGCGGCGGACAGCGGGGCTGAGTCGCCGCTGTAGCCGCAGATGTTAGCTAGCTGACGGCTACAGCGCTGAGCAGCCGCCGCTGCGGTTTTTAAACTCCCACAGGGATCAGGCAGGAAGTAAGAGCAGCCCGGCAGGTGTTTGATTTCTGACAATCCTCCAGCAGACAACAGGCTCCTGATATCTTACACAGTTTTCACCAAACTCCAGCCTGTGTGGCTTCTCCACCCCCTCCAGCTTTGTTTGGAGGCGGCGGCGACACCAGACTCCCTTTAGATTATTGACCATTCCACATTCCCGATAATATTTTATTGCGTGTCCGCCAGAAAACGACGTTTACTGTACATTCTGAGCAGCTCGGGGGAAATGCTAGTATTCGTCCTACATTTGCTGCCTGTGACTTGTCATGTTTTTACAATTTAAACGAAAACATGTTTCTTTGGCTGCTTTGTCTGAAAGAGTTGCGCGTCCACGAACACGGCTGAAATAACACAAAAACAATGTTTAAAAGTTGGACTTTTTGTTCCTGGAGGATTATCACTCACGCCGAATCGTGGACTATAGTCAGAGGAAACAGGAAATGGTAATGATTTACAGAGAACACTGAAGGCTAGTGACGTCACGGCGAGGCGAACCTAGATTTTAGCCTTTTCCAAGGAAGTTTCTGTTCGGCAGCCAGTATTTGTGTGTAGCCGGTAGGAACGTCAGAGGATTCAGTGGTGCGTTCATGACACGGGGGTGGGGTGGGGGGGTTGTTGTGCTCCAACATGTCATGCGCAAGTGCACGCAAACGCGCACGCTCCTGCCCCTGTTGAGAACAAAAATGAATGGAAATGTTTTGGATAAGAAAAAAGCACGAGGATGATGAAGATGAAGAGTCTGCTCCAGAACCCACTGAGCTGCTGTCTGATTTAATAGAGGGGAGATTGAAAAGTTTCTCTGTTCCCATGATGCTCTGGGAGTCACCGTCAGCCAATGACAGTTGGGCTGTGAGCGCCCCCTGAGGACACAACCGTAAAATCATTGATTTTCTTCAATGGACGTACACTTTAGGACAGTGTCTCACCCACTCACCCTCACCTCACCCACTCACCCTCGCCTCACCCACTCACCCTCACCCACTCACCCTCACCCACTCACCCTCGCCTCACCCACTCACCCTCACCTCACCCACCCACCCTCACCCCACCCACTCACCCTCTCCCCCCCCACTCCCCCCCACCCCCCCA
>NC_024313.1:13484639-13488570 GCF_000523025.1 Cynoglossus semilaevis
CTCACCCTTTCTCTGTTCCCATGATGCTCTGGGAGTCACCGTCAGCCAATGACAGTTGGGCTGTGAGCGCCCCCTGAGGACACAACCGTAAAATCATTGATTTTCTTCAATGGACGTACACTTTAGGACAGTGTCTCACCCACTCACCCTCACCTCACCCACTCACCCTCACCCACTCACCCTCGCCTCACCCACTCATAAAACCATGACTAACGACCTTGAACCTTGAAGACTCGGCCTTTAAAACAGAGCTGATGAAGTGGTTTCTATGGAAACCTGGACTTTTGTCCCTGGTGTTTTTGTGCCTCAGGTCGAGCGACAGGAAGTGATGTTTACTGTAACAGGAAGTTGATGGATCAGAGTCCTGTTCTGGTTGGATTATCTGGATTATCCAGGCTAGACTGTAAAGATAGCTCACTGTTAGCTCACTGTTAGCTCACTGTTAGCTCACTGTTAGCTCACTGTTGTGGCTCTTAGCCAACTATCTATTTTTAGACTAGCTAACCTTTAGCTATCTGTCATTTGTAGCTCTTTCTAGATTACCTTTATACTTTTCTTGCTAACCTTTAGTCATAGCCATGTAGGTTAACATTTGGCTAAATGTTAGCCACTCTTAGCTATTTTGCTGTGTTCTAATTTACTTGCAGGTCTTCCTAGCGTGGTGTAACTGTTGTTAGTTTTCTTTCTGACAATTTACTAGCACAAGATTGGAAAGCATGTATTTTGGTTAACAGCTCTTAGCAGTTAGCAGTTAGCAGTTAGCACTTCATCTCTCTTCAGGGTCAGACTCAGGGACTTCTGTCAATTTTTAAACTTAGTCACAAGATGCTCATCAGCACCTTCTGCTGACGTCTTCAGGTTTTTACAGCAGCCTCATAAACTTTACTGTGGACACACACACACACACACACACACACACACACAGTCAGTCAAATAAACTTTAACGACAAACCTTTGGCCTCATTAGCATTTCCTTGTCTTTCTCATGTCTTTAAACTTCGTTTTATTCTCTTTCGCTTCAGCTACGTCGGCGCTAAACTGAAAAAGAACTCATTTAAAACAAAAAAACAATGTCACTGTTTTTTGCTTCTCTTCATTCATTCTCATGCTAGTTCTTTAGCTAATTTGAGCTACTGTTGTGCTAACCGTTAGCTGTTTCTTGGCTTGTGCTAACGGTGTAGGCTCAGGTCCAGTCGGATTCCTCTGACCTCATCTTCTCTTTTCCAGAACTTGGCAGCGCAGCCATGGAGGACGGGAAGCCCGTGTGGGCGCCTCACCCCACAGATGGGTTCCAGCTGGGAACCATCGTGGACATCGGCGCCGATAGCCTGACCATCGAACCTCTGAAACAGAAGGGCAAGGTGAGACCACAGACTGTCCCTGTCCACGTAGATCTGGGTGAGGTAGAGTTCAGGACATAGATCTGGGTGAGGCAGAGTTCAGGACGTAGATCTGGGTGAGGCAGAGTTCAGGACGTAGATCTGGGTGAGGCAGAGTTCAGGACGGACGTAGATCTGGGTGAGCGTAGATGTGGGTGAGGTAGAGTTCAGGACGTAGATCTGGGTGAGGTAGAGTTCAGGACGTAGATCTGGGTGAGGTAGAGAAGACTGAAATGTTTGTTTTTTTTCTTCTTTGTCAGACTTTTCTGGCTCCCATCAACCAGGTGTTTCCTGCTAAAGACGACGTCAACAAACACGTGGAGGACAACTGTACGTCTGTTTGTTTATTAGCTGTTTTTTCAGGAACTTTTGTTTTTATTTCTAAACGAAAGAAGAAAAGTTTCACATTATATTCAACAGTTAGCGCCCCCTAGCTTCTAAAACCAGCATGTATATGTATATGAATGATCATTTCAGTGGATGGTTTTTAGTCATTAGCTTTTTAGAAACGACTTCCTGTTCTATATATAAACATAAAGCTAATGTTAGTAGCATTAGTAGCTAGTGATTTAGATTTATCAGAACTCTGCTACATGTCCAGGGTAGTGTGATCAGTAGGGGGCGCTCTCTGTCCAGTGGTAAAAAGTGTTTTTTCTCTTCAGGTTCTTTGATGTACCTGAACGAAGCCACGCTGCTCAACAACGTCCGTGTGCGATACAGCAAAGAAAAAATCTACGTGAGTTTCTGCGTTTGCTAAAATGAAGGTTTTAGTTACTAGTTCTAAGCAGTACTCAGCCAGGTGGTGGCGCTGTCGTTTTTACTAACGTTAAGTTTTTTCTCAGCTAACGTTGTAAAACCGCGGCTAATGTTTCGCTACGTTTCCGTTTTCACCTCCATGTCAGTCATCCATGAGCTAACAGCTAGTTATCTTTTGTGCTAGCTCACTGTGCTAGCTCACTGTGCTAGCCCACTGTGCTAGCCCACTGTGCTAACTTTATGCTCCTCTTCCAGACCTTCGTGGCCAACATCCTGATTGCTGTGAATCCGTACTACGACATTCCAAAGCTTTACTCCGCGGAGACCATCCAACAGTACCGGGGTCGCTCCCTGGGGACGCTGCCGCCGCACGTCTACGCCATCGGTGGGTTCTCAGGCCGTCGGGCTGAGGGTTGAGGGTTTGTTTCCTAAGTCTGACGCTGGCGTTTGTTGTGTTGCAGCTGACAAAGCCTTCAGAGACATGAAGGTCCTGAAGATGAGTCAGTCCATCATCGTGTCTGGAGAATCTGGAGCCGGGAAAACGGAGAACACCAAGTTTGTCCTGCGGTCCGTGAGAGCCGGGGCTGATGGGAGATGTTTACCAATATACTAAAATGGCCGAAAGTTAGCCAGAAAAGCGAACATGCTAACAAGCAAAGTTACATTTTTTTTAAGGATAAAAGGCATCACAAGGCTAAAGCTAACAGCGACGTGTACTTTTTCAGATACTTGACGACCTCGTACGGAACGGGTCAGGACATCGACGAGAGAATCGTAGAAGGTACGAGACGACAGTATGTCTGTTGAGCCACCGGGGGGCACTAATTTAAATTTGGATCTGTCTCTCCACAGCCAACCCCCTACTGGAGGCATTTGGAAATGCCAAAACTGTTCGGAACAACAACAGCAGCCGTTTTGGGAAGTTTGTGGAAATTCACTTCAACCAGAAGGTTGGTGTTTACCTCAGCTCTCCACCAGGGGCTGGTTAGCCTTGAAGGTGCTTGAGTTCCAAAGTGTTTTCAAAAGCCAGCTGGTGAATGGATACAGTTTTGGAGGCTAGCTCTGAGCTAAAGGAGCTAAACCGCTAACAAGCTAAATATGAGAATTAGCATGAACTGAGCTAACGGTTCTCCAAGGGACTGAGAGCTGAAGATAGAACCGTCATTAAAGGAGCGCCACCTGTTGTCTCCTGTCAGAACACGGTGGTGGGCGGCTTCGTCTCTCATTACCTGCTGGAGAAGTCCAGGATCTGTCGCCAGAGTCCAGAGGAGAGGAACTACCACATCTTCTACCGTCTGTGTGCTGGAGCTCCAGAGGAGATCAGGACCAGGTTCCACCTCAGTTCTCCAGACACCTTCAGGGTAGGAACCGGGTTCAGGACAGTTCTTCTGTGGGTTTTACCTGATGGGCGGATCCAGGGTCCAGGGTCCAGGATCCAGGATCCAGGGTCCAGGGTCCAGGGTCCAGGGTGTACTTCCTGTCAGGAGGACGACTTCTTCCCTATTTTTAAATGTATTTATAAAATGTTCCAGGTGTTTTTTGTTCACCAGCAGGTGTCTCTGTTTTTCGTCTTCAGTACCTGAACAGAGGATGCACTCGGTTCTTTGCCTCCAAAGACACGGACAAACAGATCCTGCAGAACCGCAAGAGTCCAGAGGTACAGTACCGACACGGGGGAATGTTCTGGGGGGAACAGTAGCTGGAGGGGTCAGCCACGCGTCTCTACTTCCTGTTTCCTCAGCACCTGAAGGCGGGGCCTCTGAAGGACCCCCTGCTGGACGACCAGGGCGACTTCA
>NC_024313.1:13489230-13490792 GCF_000523025.1 Cynoglossus semilaevis
CTGGACGACAGCGAGAAGCTGGACCTGTTCAGGGTGGTGGGCGGAGTCCTCCACCTGGGGAACGTCGACTTCGAGGAGGCAGGAAGCACGTCAGGTGGGAGGACGAAAGGTCCAAACTCTGTCCTTAGTGCGGCGCCCCCTACGGCCAGCCTGAAAACAAAGGTCTCCTCCTGCAGGTGGCTGCACCATCAGGAACAAGTGCAGTCCGTCTGTGGAACACTGTGCTGAGCTCCTGGGTCTGGACCAGGACGACCTGAGGGTGAGCCTCACCAGCAGGGTGATGCTGACTACAGCAGGGGGCGCCAAAGGAACGGTCATCAAGTAAGGCTGACGTCTGCTTCACCGTCGACTGTCACAGATATCTTCTCCTTCTTCCACCTCAGTGTCCTCCTCCTACGTATGCTCCCAGAGGGGGCGCTGTGGGCCCCCTGGTGACAGCAGACACCAGGGGGTGTCTGCTGTCACCACAGACCAGAGAAACAGAGTCAGAGCTGCAGTTAGTCTGAACAGTTAGAGATGGTGAAATACGCCCCCTACTGGTGTTAGGGTTAGGGTCCACAGTGGCTAAAGATTGTTTTAGGGTTAGGCTAGGTATTTGGGCTAACCTTTCACCGTTTCAGCCTCTTTTCTTTCCCAGAGTTCCTCTGAAGGTTGAACAAGCCAACAACGCCCGTGACGCTCTGGCCAAGGCCGTGTACAGTCGACTGTTCGACCACGTGGTCACTCGGGTCAACCAGTGCTTCCCCTTCAGCTCCTCCCACAACTTCATCGGCGTCCTGGACATCGCCGGCTTCGGTCAGAAAAATGAACGATCACGCTGAATCTCACAGATGGGTTGAACTTTAACGTTAGCTGTTAGCATTACAAACACGTCGTAGTGTTAGCTAAAGGTTAGCTGCATGTTGACACAGAAAATATCTCCAAGTTAAAAAGAACTGAAACCAGACATGACCACGGTGTTCACGATGACAGCTAGTGATGCAGCTAACTGTTAGCTACATTCATGCTAACTCTTTGTGTTGACAGAGTACTTTGAACACAACAGCTTTGAGCAGTTCTGCATCAACTACTGCAACGAAAAACTGCAACAGTTCTTCAACGAACGGATCCTGAAAGAGGTGAGACCTGGACCGGGTCTGGACCGGGTCTGGACTCCGTTTGACGTTGGGTCTTCAGTCAGAAGACGGGAACCCTGAGATCCGGCTCCAGTTTGTCCTGATGAAGTTCTTGTTCTTGTTCTTGTTCCAGGAGCAGGAACTGTACCAGAGGGAGGGGCTGGGGGTCAACGAGGTCCACTACGTGGACAACCAGGACTGCATTGGTATGGAGACCAAGTGTGAACATGACCGGGGTCTGGACCCCCTGGTGGTCCTCCCAGGTGTCCAGGGTCCACTGTCATTTCCTTGTCTTTGTCCTCAGACCTGGTGGAGGCCAAGCTGGTGGGGATCCTGGACATCCTGGACGAGGAGAACCGTCTCCCTCAGCCCAGTGACCAGCACTTCACGGACACCGTCCACAACAAGCACAGGGACCACTTCAGGCTAACGGTGAGGGGCGGGGGC
>NC_024313.1:13495635-13501047 GCF_000523025.1 Cynoglossus semilaevis
TAACGGTGAGGGGCGGGGGCCGGGGGGGGGCAGGTCAGGACAGGACAGGACAGGACAGGACGGTCGTCCACTGACCGCTGTGGTCTGCGTCTCCTCCAGGTTCCCAGGAAGTCCAAACTGACCGTCCACAGGAACGTGAGGGACGACGAAGGCTTCATCGTCCGACACTTCGCTGGAGCCGTGTGCTACGAGACGGTGCGTCCACTGTCACTCCCCGAGACCTGATGGAAGACGGCGCCCCCTGCTGCCGGGGCCTTGAAGTTCACCTTTGATCTACTTCTTACATTTGTGTTCCAGACCCAGTTTGTGGAGAAGAACAACGACGCCCTGCACATGTCTCTGGAGAGTCTGGTCAGTGAGTCCAAAGACCGCTTCGTCCGACAACTCTTTGAGAACTCCAGCAGCAGCAAAGACCTGAAGCAGAAGGCCGGAAAACTGAGCTTCATCAGCGTCGGGAACAAGTTCAAGGTTGGATGGATGGATGAGGTGGATGGGTGGGTGGATGGGGGGGATGGATGAGGGGGATGAGGTTGATGGATGGATGGATGAGGTGGATGGTCAGGTGGGATGGATGATGAGGTGGATGGGTGGATGGATGAGGGGGATGGATGAGGTGGATGAGGTGGATGGATGGATGGATGAGGGGGAGGGATGAGGTGGATGGATGAGGTGGATGTGGTGGATGGATGAGGTGGATGAGGTGGATGGATGGATGAGGAGGATGGATGGATGAGGTGGATGGATGAGGTAGGTGGATGTGGTGGATGGATGGATGGATGAGGGGGAGGGATGAGGTGGATGGATGAGGTGGATGAGGTGGATGGATGGATGAGGAGGATGGATGGATGAGGTGGATGGATGGGGGGATGAGGGGGATGGATGGATGAGGGGGAGGGATGAGGTGGATGGATGAGGTGGATGTGGTGGATGGATGAGGTGGATGGTCAGGTTGGATGGATGATGAGGTGGATGGGTGGTTGGATGGATAAGGTGGATGGATGGTTAGATGGATGGTTGTTGGATGAGCGTGTTGCTGCTCCTCCTCCACTGACGTCTGTCTGTTGTTCTCCAGACTCAGCTCAACATTCTCCTGGAGAAGCTCCGCAGCACGGTCAGCTCCTCACACAAACATCTACAAACATCTCACCTTCACCTCCTTTCATCTCCAGCTAACGTCCTGCAGCACAAACCCGGGGCCAAACTAAGGCCCGGGAGCCGGCTCTTTAATCCGTCCAAATGATCGGATTCAGTTCAGTTCTGTCTTATTTCTGCAATGCCTGCATTTCCCCAATAGGTGGCGTAGAAAAGTAGCCTTTACTGACGTGTTTTTAATGTGTTGTTGGAGACGTCGCCTGAATGTTTCTGGTGACTCTGCGTCTGTGTTCCTCAGGGTTCCAGTTTTGTTCGCTGCATCAAACCCAACCTGAAGATGATCAGTCACCAGTTTGAAGGAGCGCAGATCCTGTCGCAGCTGCAGTGTTCAGGTCAGACGCTAACCTGTAGCTACAACCAGGCTAACCTTCAGCTTCAGTCATCTTCAAGCTAACCTTTAGCTTCAGTTCTCTTCAGGCTAACCTTTAGCTCCAGTCATCTTCCGGCTAACCTTTAGCTTCAGTTCTCTTCAGGCTAACCTTTAGCTCCAGTCATCTTCCGGCTAACCTTTAGCTTCAGTCCTCTTCAGACTAACCTTTAGCTTCAGTCAACTTCAGGCTAACCTTTATCTTCAGTCATCTTCAGGCTACCCTTTAGCTTCAGTCATCTCCAGGCTAACCTTTATCTTCAGTCATCTTCAGGCTAACCCTCAGCTTCAGTCATCTTCAGGCTACCCTTTAGCTTCAGTCATCTCCAGGCTAACCTTTATCTTACGTCATCTTCAGGCTAACCATTAACTACAGTCATCTTCAAGCTAACCTTTAGCTTCAGTCATCTTCCGACTAACCTTTAGCTTCAGTTCTCTTCAGGCTAACCTTTATCTTACGTCATCTTCAGGCTAACCCTCAGCTTCAGTCATCTTCAAGCTAACCTTTAGCTTCAGTCCTCTTCAGACTAACCTTTAGCTTCAGTTCTCTTCAGGCTAACCTTTAGCTCCAGTCATCTTCCGGCTAACCTTTAGCTTCAGTTCTCTTCAGGCTAACCTTTAGCTCCAGTCATCTTCCGGCTAACCTTTAGCTTCAGTCATCTTCAGGCTAACCATTAACTACAGTCATCTTCAAGCTAACCTTTAGCTTCAGTCATCTCCAGGCTAACCTTTATCTTCAGTCATCTTCAGGCTATCCTTTATCTTCAGTCATCTTCAGGCTACCCTTTAGCTTCAGTCATCTCCAGGCTAACCTTTATCTTCAGTCATCTTCAGGCTACCCTTTAGCTTCAGTCATCTTCAAGCTAACCTTTAGCTTCAGTTCTCTTCAGGCTAACCTTTAGCTTCAGTTCTCTTCAGGCTAACCTTTAGCTTCAGTCAACTTAAGGCTAACCTTTATCTTCAGTCATCTTCAGGCTATCCTTTATCTTCAGTCATCTTCAGGCTATCCTTTAGCTTCAGTCATCTCCAGGCTAACCTTTATCTTCAGTCATCTTCAGGCTATCCTTTAGCTTCAGTCATCTCCAGGCTAACCTTTATCTTCAGTCATCTTCAGGCTAACCCTCAGCTTCAGTCATCTTCAGGCTATCCTTTAGCTTCAGTCATCTTCCGACTAACCTTTAGCTTCAGTTCTCTTCAGGCTAACCTTTATCTTACGTCATCTTCAGGCTAACCTTCATCTTCAGTCATCTTCAGGCTATCCTTTAGCTTCAGTCATCTCCAGGCTAACCTTTATCTTCAGTCATCTTCAGGCTACCCTTTAGCTTCAGTCATCTCCAGGCTAACCTTTATCTTACGTCATCTTCAGGCTAACCTTTAGCTTCAGTTCTCTTCAGGCTAACCTTTATCTTACGTCATCTTCAGGCTAACCTTTAGCTTCAGTCATCTTCAGGCTAACCTTTAGCTTGTCCTCAGGTATGGTGTCGGTCCTGGACCTGATGCAGGGAGGGTTCCCGTCCAGAGCTCCGTTTCACGAGCTCTACAACATGTACCAGAAGTTCATGCCTCCCAAACTGTGTCGCCTGGACCCACGGCTCTTCTGCAAGGTCTGACCTTTGACCTTTGACCTGTGAGAGACCGCCCACCATGTGCTGCACCTGCTGATGAGTGTGTGTGTGTGTGTGTGTGTTTCAGGCTCTGTTCAAAGCTCTGGGCCTGAATGAGAAGGACTACAAGTTTGGACTGACCAAGGTGTTCTTCAGACCAGGGAAGGTGAGGACACACACACACACACACACTCACACACACACACACACACACACTCTCGGTGTTGTTGTCTAACCTGTGGTCCGCTCTCACGTCTGTGGCACCAGTTTGCAGAGTTCGACCAGATCATGAGGTCGGACCCCGACCATCTGGCCGAGCTGGTGAAGAAAGTGAACCAGTGGTTGATCCACAGTCGCTGGAAGAAGGTCCAGTGGTGTTCACTGTCCGTCATCAAGCGTGAGTGTCTGTGGGTGAGTACGTGCTAACCGTTAGCAGAGCGGCGTGCGGAGCAGACGTTTTCTTCTTCTTGTCCCTCAGTGAAGAACAAGATCTTGTATCGAGCCGGAGCTTGTACCACCGTCCAGAAGACCGTGAGGATGTGGCTCTGTAAGAGGAAACACAAGCCCAGGTCTGCTCCCCCGCACCTCCTCCTCCTCCTCCTCCTCCTCCTCCTTTGCTTCCTTTGCTTCCTTTCATCCTCCTCCTCTTCCTCCTCCTCCTGTGTGTGTCCTCCAGGATCGATGCTCTGGTGAAGGTCAGGAACCTGAAGAAGAGGATGGACCGGTTCACCCAGGTGGTGTCTGGACTGAAGGAGGGCAAACAGGAGATGAGTCGACAGATCCAGGACCTGGAGGCCGCCATCGACGCCCTGATGATCAGGATCAAGGTGAGTCGGACCCGACCGGACCCGACCGGACCCTGGGAACCCCCCGCTCAGGAGGAGGAGGAGTGTGACGGAGTGTGTGCTGCTCTTCATCAGAACACCGTCATGAGTCGCCTGGAGCTGCAGCAGCAGCACCAGGCTCTGGTCACTCGCTCTGAGCAGCTGCTGACCGAGCTGCAGAAGAAGAAGAAGGAGGAGGAGGAGAGGGAGCGGCTGAGGCGCATCCAGGAGGAGATGGAGCGGGAGAAGAAGAGGAGGGACGAGGAGGAGCAACGCAGGCAGCAGGAGGAGCAGGAGAGGAGGCTGTGAGTGGAAAACCTTGTCCTTGTGGTTTTCTCAGTGGCGACATCTAGTGGTGGACGTTGTCATCATTTCTTCTTCTGTCCTGCAGTAAATCGGAGATGGAGCTGAAGAGGAGGCAGGACGAGGAGGAGAGGAAGAAGAGGGAGGAGGAGGAGAGGAGGATTCAGGTGGGCGTGTCCTCGGTTTGACTGCTAACTGTTAGCCGCTGGAGTTAGCCAGGCTGTAGCAACAAACTAGCAAAGTGGTCCGTGTGTGTGTGCAGCTGGAGATGGAACAGCAGGTGGCAGCAGAGCGTGAGCAGGACGCTGCTCGTCAGGCCGTTCTGGAGCAGGAACGTCGGGATCGAGAACTGGCGCTGAGAATCGCTCGGAGCGAGGCGGAGCTAATACTGGAGGAGAGCAACAGCGACGCGGCGCTGCGCAGGTAACACACGCACCCGTCTGCCTGATGTACAGGGGGCGCTGTCCTAAAACGAACTGCTAAAAGTGGACCTCAGTGTCAGCCTGGAAGGTTAGACTCAGGAGCTGAAGGTTTTCAAGCAGAAAGATTGAAGGGTAACTAGTGGTAACTAGTGGTAACTAGTGGTAACTAGTTTTGAAGGACAGTCTCACACACACACACACACACAGACTCAGTGTGCTGGGTGACCTCTGACCTCTTGTTCTTCTGTTTGTTTCTTCTCAGCAGTCTGTCTTCACTGCCTTCATCTCCAGAACCCACAGCTGCAGCGTAAGATTCACCACCTCTGACCTCTGACCTCTGATCAGTAATCATTCATAATTGACCTCTGACCTCTGATTAGTAATCATTCATAATTGACCTCTGACCTCTGATTAGTAATCATTCATAATTGACCTCTGACCTCTGATTAGTAATCATTCATAATTGACCTCTGACCTCTGATTAGTAATCATTCATAATCGACCTCTGATCAGTAATCATTCATAATTGACCTCTGACCTCTGACTAGTAATCATTCATAATTGACCTCTGACCTCTGACTAGTAATCATTCATAATTGACCTCTGACCTCTGACTAGTAATCATTAATAATCAACCTCTGACCTCTGATTAGTAATCATTCATAATCGACCTCTGATCAGTAATCATTCATAATTGACCTCTGACCTCTGATTAGTAATCATTCATAATTGACCTCTGA
>NC_024313.1:13501239-13502842 GCF_000523025.1 Cynoglossus semilaevis
TGACCTCTGACCTCTGATGAGTAATCATTAATAATCGACCTCTGACCTCTGATCAGTAATCATTCATAATTGACCTCTGACCTCTGATTAGTAATCAATTATCAGTTTTTTCTAATCTCTAATCTTCACACTTTAATCTCAAATCCACCGTCTGTGACAACGTCGATGACATCATCATCTGTTGATCCTGAAGTTTGATCTTAATGATGATTGGATAATCGTTATGGTCTGACCTTTGACCCCTGTGATGATGAAATAGAAATAGATTCACTGGAAGAAATCTGACGGTTTTAATCAGTCCATGATAATCATCACTGATTCAGACAGAAACAAACGATCACAGATGGAACTGATGATGATGATGATGATGATGATGATGAGGAGGAGGAGGAGGAGGAGGAGGAGTCATGACAAATGACTCTTCATCACTGTGTCGTCTTCTTCTTCACAGACTCAGTGGACAAACTAAATTCAAGTCCATGACCATGTGGGTTCATGTTCACACACACACACACAGCTGTACATGTTGTCACGTGCACACTCACTCGTGCACGCTCCTCCAGTGTAAAGATCCTTTTTTTTTTGTGTTTGTTTGTTTTAAAGGGAGGAAATGGCCAAAGAAATGACTGAACTTCTGTCTGGGTTTGTAGCTCCTCAGTCAGACCAAACCAATCAACTCAGAGTCACTGGAATTCATCTGCAGCTGTCAATCATCACCTTTGTCTTTGACTTCTTCACGTTCTCCTCCTCCTCCTCCTCTTCCTCCTCTTCCTCCCTTCACTTCCTGTTCCTGCTGCAGTCACGTGACCACACTGAGAGTTGGGGGCGGACCTTACAGACCAGGAGAGTCTGTTAGCATGTTAGCGTGTCAAACGTAACGTGACGTCACCAACAAGCTCCGCCCCCAGGATTCCTCACTCGTTACTAACTTTTCTCCACTCTCTCTCTCCTGGGTTTGAGATTCCAGCCTAAGCCCCGCCTCCTGCACCTACCTTTACCTCTGAGTCTAAACTTCTGTCTCTCTGATGTCACTTCCTGTCACAGAGGTTCTCAGCTGCAGGCGTCCAAAGCTGCTGCCGGAACCAAGAAGTACGAGCTGAGCAAGTGGAAGTACGCCGAGCTCCGAGACGCCATCAACACGTCCTGTGGTGAGGGGGGGGGCAGGAGGGGGGGGGGGCAGAGACCGGGGTCAGATTGACCCCCGGGGGGGGGGGGGGGGGGGGGGGGGGGGGGTGGTGTGTTGTGGGGCGAGCTCCTGGCTGCCTGCAGAGAGGAGTTCCATCGTCGTCTCAAAGTTTATCACGCCTGGAAATCAAGGAACAAGAAGAGGAACACGACGGACGGAGAACAGAGAGACCGCGCCCCCAAGTCTGTCACCGACTACGGTAACACACACACACACACACACGGATACAGGAACACCACAGGGATGTTAACTCTGTGTGGGTGCGTGATGTGTGTGTGTGTGTGTGTGTGTGTGTTTCAGATCAAACTCTTCCTGTGAAAAATTCCTGTGAGTTTTTTAAATTGTTGTATTAACCTTTAGCCCCGCCCCCTGCTTCATTGTCCCGCCCATCTCTGTGGTAACCATGGTAACCACAAA
>NC_024313.1:13502982-13503391 GCF_000523025.1 Cynoglossus semilaevis
GTGAGGTGAGGTGTGGGGGGGGTGAGGAGGTGTGGGGGGGGTGAGGTGGAGGAGGTGTTGGGGGAGAGTCACCTGTTTCCCTTCTCCTCTCTCCTGTGGACCTCAGCGCAGCAGAACCTCCTCTCTCCTCCCGTTCCCGCCCGTCAGTTGGAGGCGGCCATGAGTCGACAGCAGCGGTTCTTCAGGATCCCCTTCGTCCGACCGGGAGAACAGTACAAGGAACCTCACGGCAAGAAGAAGGGCTGGTGGTACGCCCACTTCGACGGACCCTGGATCGCCCGACAGATGGAGCTGCACCCGGACAAACAGCCCATCCTGCTGGTGGCAGGTCAGTACTGCAGCCGTTCATCTTGTATTTTTAAAAAAAAAAAAACCCCGGTGGTGACGGGCCGGGACCGCACCCCGCCAA
>NC_024313.1:13503424-13507795 GCF_000523025.1 Cynoglossus semilaevis
GCAATGATGATGAGGGAGGGGGGGGGAGCAGGGGCGTTGGGGGGGGGGGCGTGGACCTGACCCTGAAGCTGTTCAAATCTCCGACTGCAACAGGAAAAGACGACATGGAAATGTGTGAGCTGAGTCTGGAGGAGACGGGTCTGTCCAGGAAACGTGGAGCTGAGATTCTGCCGCGGCAGTTTGAGGAAATCTGGGAACGCTGCGGGGGGGTGCAGTACCTGCGCAGCGCCATCGAGAGTCGTCAGGCCCGGCCCACCTACGCTACAGCCATGCTGCAGAGCATGTACAAGTGAGACTGTGGCCACGCCCACCGCAGTAGGCGGAGCTCCTCCCACAAACACAGAGACTGACTTAGCAGGTACTGACACAGGTGGCGCTGTAGCCCAACTACACCAGGACAGCAGCCATCGCTACGTTTGTTTGGTTTTTTTTTTTCTTTAGGCCTTTAGCACTTTTCAGTTCCTGGAGGTGGGGGTGGTTCTCTGCAGTGGGCGGAGCTCTCTCGGGGGTGGGCGGGGCTTCTGGTCTCTATGCAGTCAAAATCGTTAACGTTCTTTTTTTTTTGTTTTCCCAGAATGTGTTAGTTTGAATGACGAGGCCTTAACGTTAACAGGGTTTGATTTACACCACCGCCAACGGGGGGGGGGGGGGAGAGGGCTCCCACAGCGCCCCCTACCCACAGAACTCCAATGTAATTCCACACTCTCACTGTGTGTTCCTCCTGAACTGTAGAAGTGAGTTTTCCCATCATTCCTGCAGGTTGAATTCCTAACGTTCCTGACGTTCCTAACGTTCCTAACGTTCTCGTTGACCTCCTAACGGTACTTGATTTATTCTCATGTCGTTGTTTTTTTTTTTACCACCGTGATTTAAAGGGATAGTTCAGGGTTTGACTACAAATGGTACGATTACTGTGCTGTGTGTGCCCCCTGCTGGTGGACTCAGCCCATCACTGAGTTTTAGTCATAGAGAAAATCAGTGTAAGTTCACTTGGTCCACTGCTGCCCCCTGTGGTCAGATTTCAAACAGTGACGGAAGCTCTGAAAGATCAAATCACTGCTTCTCTCTATGGTCTTCGGTACCAGATTCTACTGGACACTGGTTCTAGCAGCAGGGGGCGCTCAGTGCATTCAGAGCTGCTTATATTCACACCCAGGGGTTCTGGTGTTGGACTGGGTTCTGTTGAGAACACTAATGATTTAGTTTACTGTTTTTTATGGATCAATAATGAAAATGTGAAGAATTTAGTTTTGACGTAAATTCGTCGACAGACGTTGATTCATTTCCGATCTTCAGATTCATTTCTTTTCTTCGTCTGCGTTTGTTGTTTTGGTCAAAATCACGTGATTTAGATGGAAACTGATTTCTAAAGGTGGGGGCGCTTCATCCACACTGGACGTCATGTGACAGGTGTCTGTTGGTCATTTTGACTAAGTGATAAAGTTAAAACTTAGTTTCTGAAAACTAGTTACCAACGTTTTTACCCATGAGCCTTAGCAGCAGGTCACTTCCTCTTCCAACCAATCGCGTCGTGTCACCACTGATCGTCAGGGCAGTGGACAGATTAGCACAGTTAGCATGTCTTCAAAGTTAGATATGGTGTGCTAACATTTCCTTTGTCCCAGTATTTTGTGTTAGCATGTTGACGTTAGCCGTCATCACTCTGAGCTGCGACCTGTATTTTTGCTTTGATTCCGTTTTTTGACCTTTCCTGAAGAAGCTCCGCCTTGTTCTTTTTCTAATGGTTGATTTAACACTAAATAAATTCTTTTCATGTTTGTCTCACCTGCTCGTGTTTGACTTTGTCGTGGATGCTAACACCACAGGGCTAACATCTGTAAATCCAAACCAAGTAAAGATGAAGCTCCGCCCCCTCGGTCCACAGTTTGAAGTTAAACCAAAACAACAAAAGTTTTATATTGACATCAACTTTGCAGCAGAAACAGGCGTTAGCGAGCTAGCATCTTTTTGTCATTTACAATGTGACGGCAGGGGTTAAATATTCAAAACAAAAAAATCTAAATAAAGAAAAATGTTTTAAATTGTTTTTTCAGCTCTACTCAACACAGTGTGCTATGCTAGACCTGGTTAGCATCAACAAAAATATTAGCATCCTGCCCTTTGAAGATTACGCTTAAATTACGCTACTTGGCTAACACGTAGCTGAAGACACAAGAACATCCAAATGTCAACGTCTCCGAGAGTGAAGCTAACAACCGACCGAACAACCACAAATAAAATCCATTGAAATTGGTGTCCTTTCCTGAAGGGGGCACTGTCTCAGTGTCTGTCCTTTGGTGAGTCCTTGTCCCTGACTGTCGAGACATCACGTCTGCTGCGGAGAGGAGAAAAAAAAAATCCCTGTGGAGTTTTGGTACAGACCTGACGGTTCGACAGAAACAGGAAGTGGATCTCAGGATATTAATGTGGGTTCTGCTAATTTATGTGTTTATCCAATCAGCATCGAGCTGAGCTTCAACAGGGTTTAATACACTCCAGGTCTACACGGAGGTCTGCGGAGAACCTGGGATCGGACCGTGGTCAACCGCTGGTTCTGGTCCCCACAGCTAGCTTAAAGTTAGCATTAAGAAGGTGAGCTGGTAGCTAAGAGGCTAGCTGTGTGTTCTATGGCACTATATCTACAATGTTAACAAAATGTTTTTGGCATTAAAACTAGGTACAAGTTGTCACCTACCTGCAGAGGGCACCAGTTCCTGGAACTATTTGTCAGGTTCCAGTGCTGCAGAGGTCTGGCTCCAGGACACACAGACTCTGACAGGGAAGACCGTCCAAGGACCCAAATCCTGGATCACAAACGCACCGAGCTTCTCCGCTCTGACGGTCGACCAGGCAGCGGGAAAACGGGTCACATGACAGGAACTTACAGGGGTCGCCTAGGTCAGCTGTGAGGACACAAAGAAACCCGGATGATGTCACAGTGATGTCACAGCGACGTCTCTGCCTGGGCTTCAAATGAGGAAAATTAGCTTCAGTCGTGACTTAGCGTTGGCCAAATGTTCCAGAGAGTTCCACCAGGGTGTAGTACAGACAAGCTAACGCTAATGAAAGAATGGCTAAACGTTAGCTAGGTTTGGATGTTAAATGTTGTCCCGGTACTTTTTTGGTGACACGTAGCTAACGGTTCCTAGTTGAAGTAATTCTATGAGCCCTCTTTCATGGTACTGTTTGGAGGAACAAGGCACCGATGCTGCCCTGAAGCCAGAACCTCTGTGTCCACCTGTTTGGGTCTCAGTGACACCAGAAGCTGTGGTTCTGGTCCCTGGTTCTGGACTGGTTCTGGTACCTGGTTCTGGACTGGTTCTGGTACCTGGTTCTGGTACCTGGTCCTGGTACCTGGTTCTATGTCCAGAGAAGTGGAGTCAATGTGGATGTGCTGGTTTTTGGTGGCACTGGTGCAGAACTCCTCCAGGACACAGTGGACCGCCTCGGTCACGTTGTACGGCACCGACCTGGAGAACTTGATCCTGCTGTTGACCACCACGCTGCCTCTCCTGAAGTTCAGGATCTCCAGGTTCCTGAAGCCGCTCAGGTTGGCCTGAAGGTACGGCAGCAGCTGCAAGAGAAAAACAGAGCAGTTTGTCCTCCAGGTCCACCCTGGTCCAGGTCCACCCTGGTCCAGGTCCACCCTGGTCCACCCTGGAGGTGAGATCAGCCGAGACGGTTCCGCTCCCCGAGAACCGGCGTGTCTGACTTTGAACCCTGTCTAAACCAGCGACGAAGGAACGCGGTCAAAGAAAAATCACATTTTCAACGGTACTAGGTGTAGGAGGGACGGGGGTCAAAGGTGACGGAGATGTGTGCGCCCCCTGTTGCTGGAACCTCAGGCAGAAAGAACCTGTTTTATCATGTCAACAACACCAAACCTCTGCTGCCTCCTGTGGTCAGTCGGTGTCACTGCAGTAAATGTGTTAATTCATCTGGAACTCATTAGAACAACAATGAGGTCGGTGTGGTGGAATACGTGGTTCACAAGCCTCACCATGTCCAGGAAGGTGTTCTCCAGGGACTGGTACTCCACCGAGGTCTTGTTGAAAAGATCTTCAGAGAAGTTCATGTTTGTGACCCTCAGACTAAAGAAGACCACCAGCTCATGGCCGTGGACGGCCGTGGTCATGGTGGGCGTGGTCAGATATCTCAGTGTGGGAGTCGGAGCGGTGACGCCCTCCTCTTCCTGCACCTCCTCCCCCTCGTCACCTGTCACGGGAAAGGCACCGCTCTCGTCCAGAAGACCATCATGTTCCAGTTCTACTGCCAGGTCTTGGACCGTCTGGTCCAGGTCCAGGTCTTGGACCGTCGGGTCCAGGGCCAGGTCCAGGGCTTGGACCCTCGGGGCCAGGTCTTTGGCCGTCC
>NC_024313.1:13507802-13510288 GCF_000523025.1 Cynoglossus semilaevis
CAGGTCTTGGACCGTCGCAGGTCCAGGTCTTGGACCGTCGGGTCCAGGTCTTGGACAGGGGATGATGGAGACCAGCTGTCAGGAGCTGAGCTCTCCAGGTCTTCTTCCGTGACCAGCTCTGACTGGTCCGTCTGTGAGTCCTGCTCCTCCAGGAGTCCAGACTCCACGGTGAACTCAGCTGAAGTTTTTACATACATAAAAAAAAAAAAAATGTTAGCCAAAAGTGCTAGTAGCCAAGCAAAAGCTAAAGGTTAGCCTTATGGTAGGTCAACTTCCTGTTAGCTCCCTGCTCACCTGGGTTAGCAGGTAACGGTTCTGTCTCCAGATCACTCTGAGCTTCTGCTTCTTCTGGGCTGTGAACATTTCCATCTGCTGGTACCGATGGAAACGTCAGATCTGGATCCTGGTCCAGGTCCTGGTCAACAACCTGAAGGAGGTCTTCTTCTTCCGTTAGGTGGACTTCTTGAACTTCGGGAACTGTTTCTTCCGGTTCCCCAGAAACGATTTCCTCTGAATCTTCGGGAACCGTTTCTTCTGCTGGAGTTGTTTCCTCTAAAAATTCAGGAAGTTTCTCTTTTGGTTTTCCAGTGGCTGCTTCTTCTGCTAACTCCAGAACTGTTTCCTCAGGAACTGGTTCTTCTAAAACGTCATGCAGTGATTCCTCAGCCTCATCCACGCCGTCCTCCCCCAAAACATCATCATCTTCATCATCTTCATCATCATCTTCATCATCACCTTCATCGTCTCCATCGTCTTCGCACAGCTCCACCTCAGGGTCTCCTGACGGTGGAACAGGAACTGGTTCAGGAACTTCAGCTTCATCAGGTTCTTGCTCCAAAACCTGAAGTGGTTCCTGCGGAGCTTCAACTTCCCACTCTGTCATCGGTTCCGTCACTGTGATTCCTGTTTCCAAGTACAGTTCCTCCTCTGAAGGAACGTTTGCATCTTCATCTTCCTGAAGGTCAGTGGTGGACCAGGTGGGCGGTTGGCCGGTGATGGCTGACACCGTTGTTGCTGCTGCTCCAGTTTCTGACGGACCTCCTCCGACAGAAGCTGTGGTCAGGACGGTCATGGAGGTGGAGGTGTGGAGGTCCTGAACCTCAGGAACCAGATCCTCTTCACCTGGACCTGGAGCTTCTGTCTTTGGCTGAAGGACCATGGTGGGATCCAGAAGGTCTCCTCGCACCAGTTCAGCAGTTTCATCTGCGTGAATAGTCTGGATCTCCTGAGTGATGATGAGAACTTCTTCTCCTTCATCTCCAGTGGTTGATGGTTGAGCTTCTAACTCCACCTCAGACACAGGAGAAGAAGAAGAAGAATCCCTGCTCACTTCGTTCTCCTTCTCCACAGGTGTGAGAGAGTCCACGGATGGAGGTTCTGGGGCCTCCGACTCCTCTGGTTCTCCAGGCTGAGGAGAGATGAAACACGACATTGTGGTGAGGTGGAACCTGAAACACCACGTGGTCTTCACTGACCTCCATCCAGACCAGTGGTTGTCTCTGATGAAGATCTCACCTGGTTCCTCAGATCTACTGTGGACGTGGAGGTGAGAGCAGGCAGAAGAACCGGAGCTGTGGACATGAAGACACCAGAGACAGACGGTGGTGAAGATGATGGTGAAGATGGTGGTGAAGATGGTGGTGAAGATGGTGGTGAAGATGGTGGTGAAGATGGTGGTCTCACCTTTGATGAAGTGAAGTGAGTCCAGGTCCAACATCAGGGACCCTCCTCCTCCTCCTGCTCCTCCTCCTGCTCCCCCCGCTGCTCCTCCCCCTCCTCCTTNCTCCTCCTGCTCCTCCTGCTGCTCCTCCTCCTGCTCCTGCTCCTGAGGCCTTGGTCAGATGTTCCCTGATGGAGGAGTTCCTCAGTCCAGTGTCAGGACTCTCCATGTCCTTCAGGTCAAAACCACAAATAAACGACAATAACGTCGAACTGCTGCTAACCTTCAGCTAACTCTCGGCTAGCCTAGCCTAGCATTTAGCCTCATAGTTTAGGCTAACTCGATCTCAGCTGTTTCTTTAGCTAATTTATTTGCTAACGTTTAGCTCGTCCTGTGATTTGGTCCTAACTTTTACTCATTTCTTTTCACCGCTTTTGTGGCGTAAACGTCGATGGTTTGCTAACGTGTAGCTAGCTCTGGACTGTGGGGCGGAGCTAATGGGTGAAATGTCACGTGATCGACTCGAAGAGCAGAGACGTGAGAACGTACCGTCTGTTCTGAGGGCGGGGCTTCCTGGAGGGCGGGGCCTGTAGGGTGGGTGTGAAGTTCTGCAGCAGAAACAGACAGGTGATTGACAGGTCACAGAGGTCAAAGTTCACCCCAAGGTCACCACGAGTGTTCACAGCAACAACAGAGGAACCGGGGTGAGGAGGTACCTGAGGGCTGAGGAGGTGTCGGCGTGGCAGCAGGAGACCCCAGACCCCTGCAGGAGAAAAACGGTTCAAATCCCCAGGATCCACCGCGCTGGACTCCCCCCCCCCTGACC
>NC_024313.1:13510338-13511098 GCF_000523025.1 Cynoglossus semilaevis
CTCCTCCTGCTCCTCCTGCTGCTCCTCCTCCTGCTCCTCCTGCTCCTCCTCCTCCTCCTGCTGCTCCTCCTGCTCCTCCTGCTGCTCCTCCTCCTGCTCCTGCTCCTGAGGCCTTGGTCAGATGTTCCCTGATGGAGGAGTTCCTCAGTCCAGTGTCAGGACTCTCCGTGTCCTTCAGGTCAAAACCACAAATAAACGACAATAACGTCGAACTGCTGCTAACCTTCAGCTAACTCTCGGCTAGCCTAGCCTAGCATTTAGCCTCATAGTTTAGGCTAACTCGATCTCAGCTGTTTCTTTAGCTAATTTATTTGCTAACGTTTAGCTCGTCCTGTGATTTGGTCCTAACTTTTACTCATTTCTTTTCACCGCTTTTGTGGCGTAAACGTCGATGGTTTGCTAACGTGTAGCTAGCTCTGGACTGTGGGGCGGAGCTAATGGGTGAAATGTCACGTGATCGACTCGAAGAGCAGAGACGTGAGAACGTACCGTCTGTTCTGAGGGCGGGGCTTCCTGGAGGGCGGGGCCTGTAGGGTGGGTGTGAAGTTCTGCAGCAGAAACAGACAGGTGATTGACAGGTCACACAGGTCAAAGTTCACCCCAAGGTCACCACGAGTGTTCACAGCAACAACAGAGGAACCGGGGTGAGGAGGTACCTGAGGGCTGAGGAGGTGTCGGCGTGGCAGCAGGAGACCCCAGACCCCTGCAGGAGAAAAACGGTTCAAATCCCCAGGATCCACCGCGCTGGACTCCCCCCCCC
>NC_024313.1:13511818-13513290 GCF_000523025.1 Cynoglossus semilaevis
CCTCCTGTCCCCCCTGTCCTCCTGTCCCCCTGTCCTCCTGTCCCCCCTGTCCTCCTGTCCTCCTGTCCTCTCCTCCTTCCACCCAGACGTCAAACAGCTAAATGTTAGCGTTGGTGCTATCGTCAGGATGAAGGTCCATCGGAGTCTGTGGAGCTTCTAACCTTTCTGATGATGTCATATGATGATGTCAGAGTGGTGGGCGTGGCCCTGTCTCACCGTGCTGACGTCCTGCTGTCCTTGAGTCGAGCCATCCTCTAAAACAGAGACAAAGAGTCGGTTCTGCTCCTTCACTGAAGGTCGTGGGCTTCAGACGGGTCTCCACCCACGTGTTGGTCCTCAGCTCTATGTCAACACTGAGGGAAGGGAGGGGCCTGGTCATGTGACCTCTTACCCGTCGAAGCAGACTGAGATGTTCTTCAGAGCTGCTGAAGTTCTGAGCCAGGTCAGAGATGCAGAGCGGCCGGTGCTGACAGTCCTGGACCCAGCGCTGGTACTCCACCGTACCAGGAATCCTGTCCAGGAAAACCCGAAAGGCTTCCCACACGGCCTCCTGACACACTGAGGTCACACACACACACACACACACACACACACACACACACACATGGCTGGTCTGATCTACACCTGGTGCTAGCTAAGAGTTAGCCGTCCAGATCATGTGACCTACCTCTGAGCTGGTAATAGGCCTGCTGACTCCTCACCACGTCACTCAGGTTTTCCTCCGGACAGATCTTCACCCCTGGGTGCAGGAACACCGACCTCCTGACCCGGGGTCGTCCCACCTCTGACCCCCACCCTCTCTCTCTGTGGGTCACGCTGGTCGTCTTCAGCAGGTCCAGGAGACTAGACCGAGGCCGGGAACCGCTGTCTGACACCAAAGGAGGAGCAGAGAAGAATCTGAGGAGGTGTAAAGAACCTGGAGAACCTGGAAAACCTGGGGAACCTGGAGAACCTGGAGAACCTGGGGAACCTGGAGAACCTGGAGAACCTGGGGAACCTGGAGAACCTGGAGAACCTGGGGAACCTGGAGAACCTGGAGAACCTGGGGAACCTGGAGAACCTGGAGAACCTGGGGAACCTGGAGAACCTGGAGAACCTGGGGAACCTGGAGAACCTGGAGAACCTGGGGAACCTGGAGAACCTGGGGAACCTGGAGAACCTGGGGAACCTGGAAAACCTGGGGAACCTGGAGAACCTGGAGAACCTGGAGAACCTGGAAAACCTGGAGAACCGTCAGAACCACTGACACAACAGGTGAAATACAAACACACAAAAATACAAGTCACAGACCGAAAGAACGCACCTGTCTGTAAGCTAAAGCTAAAGCTAAAGCTAAAGCTAAAGCTAGTCCTGTTTAGTCACAGCTGTAACATGGTATTTCACCTGGTAATGTTAGGTTACCAGGTGAGGTGAGAGTTTCTTCATGTTTCTCTAAAGGTGAAGCTGTGAATCAGTGTTAATGCCCCCCCCCA
>NC_024313.1:13513448-13519926 GCF_000523025.1 Cynoglossus semilaevis
CAGTGAAGAGTGTCTGTGACGACAACAGTGGACGTCTCAGAGTGGGCGGGGCTAACTGTTAGCTAAAGAAGTGAACCATAATCTTCTACCTCAGTTGGGATTAGCGACTACTCAATAAGCCCCGCCCTCTGACCTCAGCCCGCTGTCAGACGAACAAGGTTCTGTTCCTGTGGTGACAATAAAACATTTCTGATCACATGACCTCGGTGTCGTCCCCACCTCCTCCACCTCCTCCTCCACCTACAGTCTAGAATGAGAGTGGGACAGTTACCGTCGACTCCGTCCGCCCGCCCACTGAGCAGCAGCAGCAGCCGCAGCAGCAGCAGCAGACCACGGTCCCAGACCATGGTGGAGCTCCTCAAGACTGCCCCCAACACACAGGACAAAGTCAGAGCAGCCGAGCAGGAGGAGGAGCAGGAGGAGGAGGAGTCCAGGAGGAAGGAGTGTCCCACTAGGTGGAGCTCATGATGATGTCACTGAGGTGAGAGAACGTCTGGACGTCTGAGATGAACGTCATGAGGACGGAGGAGTCTCCAGAAGAACGAGGTCCAGACGGTCGGGACGGAGTCAGAACAGCAGTAACAGCAGCAGCAGCAGGAACAGTAACAACAGTAACAGTAACAGCAGCAGCAGCAGGAACAGTAACAACAGTAACAGTAACAGCAGCAGCAGCAGTAACAGTAACAACAGCAACAGCAGTAACAGTAACAACAGTAACAGCAGGAACAGCAGCAGGAACAGGGACAGCAGTAACAGCAGCAGCAGCAGTAACAACAGTAACAGTAACAACAGTAACAGCAGTAACAGTAACAACAGTAACAGTAACAACAGTAACAGCAGGAACAGCAGCAGGAACAGGGACAGCAGTAACAGCAGCAGCAGCAGGAACAGTAACAACAGTAACAGTAACAACAGTAACAGTGTGAAGTGAGGAGGAGGTTAAAAGTTAAACCACTTTATCTGGTGCTCAGACCTAATCTTAATCCTAATCCTAATCCTAATCCTCAGCAGCGCCATCATCCTGTTAGTGACTTCCTGTGGCAGCTGTCACTCCAACAACCAGGACACGGCATTTCTGCAACCGGCCACCAGGGGGCCAACATCCACTGAACAACAGTTTGTGACCAGGTCAGTGACCCTGTGACCTCTGATGCTCTCTGAAAACACAAGCCTGATGATTCAAGCTCACCAGCGCCATCTGCAGGAGGCAGAACTGAGAACAAACACGTTCTTTCTCTGCTCACTGAAGAGTTCAGAGTTTTTGTGCCAACGTTGCTGCCTACATTAACCTGACAAAATGAGGGGGGGTTCAGGGGGGGTGTAGCTGAAAACAATAGAAGAAAACAAAACAAATTCCAAATGCATTTATTCATTATGTAAAAATATTTTTAATAATATATGTATATTAATGTATATATAGCCCAAAACAACAACTATTGTTGATATTTCTATAGAGTAAAAGGAGAAGGATGAGTGCCCCTAGTGGACAGACTGTGGTATTAATTCTGATGTATAATTATTTTCTTTTCACATATAAAACACGTGTTTAGTTTTGTGAATCTTCGTGGACTGGAGTATACGGGCCGCTGCTGCCTTCTTGTGGACAAATTGAAAGACTACTCTTTTATTTTCTGTAAATTATTAACATGATTACATTCAAAGCCTTTTCAGGGAAGGATTTTGTTTTAAATACCTCGAAGCTATTTTTTTATTAAAACTTTCTAATAATAATTAAATTCTAGAAACGACTAGACCGGAGGGTCCAGAACCGAGGCTAACGGCGTGTTATCGACCAGGATCCCGTAACCCGAGCTGCAGTTTTAGTACTTACGACAGTTTGGCTCAAAATACGATCACTGTGAAGCGACAGTAACAATGACTGTGAATTGTGAATAATTTCCCATCTGGCAGCGCTCCAGCGACGTCTCGTGTGGGGGTGTCATGGCGGACGAAGTGAAATAGTCCGCGTTACATGTTTTGACAGAACACTGGAGTTTACCGGCGGTAAAGAGCTATTCTTGTGTTGACGGTTTTATGGAGGATAAAGAGAATAATTCAGCAGGTGAATGGTCTGTTTAACCGCGTCTGTTTCTCCCAACGTCACACGTCAAACATTTACTGTCGAGTTTTGTCATTTTAATCAGGTAAAAGTGGTAAAAAAAAAAGAAGTTATAGCTGCGGCTGTGAGGCTAATTAGCTAGCCGCGCTAAGATAGCTCTGGTTTAAGACCTTGATACGAATGTAAAATGTTAAGTTAGTTATTGAATATTTTGTTTTTTATTCGTTTTAAAATCCGATTTTAATACATTTTATATATATGTATATTTATTTAATTCTGTATTAATGTTAAATATCAAACGTCTAAAACAGAAACAGCGATATTGAAGAAAATGTGTGAAATGAAATAAAAAAATTGACACAACACATGATAACTAGTCAACAAGTAAATCAACATTCTGTTGTTTCATTATAATATATATTTTTTACATTCAAATCTATTTACATTAAATGAAACTGATATTAATCTTGGTTTTAATGTTGAAAAAGGTCCAACAGTTGTTTGATTGATGCCCAACTGTTCCTGGAGAACCGTGTCTGAAACTCTGCCCTTGACAGGAACCAGGAATGGTCAGCTGTGGTTCTTCACTCAGGTCCGACTGGCTCTGGCCCTAGTCATCATCAGGAACAAACCTGCAGCGATGAACGCCCGCAGCTACACTGAGGCTCTGGCCCAAAACCTGCAGACGCAGGAGCAGAGCTGGAGGGAGAAGGCTGAGGGTCTGCAACAGGAAGTGCTGAGGCTGCGACAGGAAGTGGTCCTGGCCCAAGTGGGCACAGTTCCAAACAGCAACAGCAGCACGGAGCAGGGTACGGACCGGGCCAAGGGATTCAAAGCCTTGATCCACAAACAGATGAATATTTATTTGAGTCATATTGGCTCCGAATTTAAATTGTCCTAAAAAGAAAATTAAAAAATAAATGTAGGAAAGATGAAATGGCTGACAATTACTATGAATTCATTTTGAAGGAAAACTTAAAAAAAAAAGAAAATGAGTAAATGTTAGCTTAAAAAAGAGCTAAAGGTTTGCTGATTAATGTGAGCTCAACAGTGACTCCACTGGTTATTTTGTGTCACTGTGTCTGATTGGTCTGGTGCTGGAACAGGACTTGATTTCACTTCCTGTTCTTCTAAAACTCCTCAGGTCCGGACGACGCAGAGGAAAGATTCTCACAGGATCTGTTTGCACCGTCAGATCCTCCACCTGACAGTGACTCCCTCACCCCTGACCTCCTGCTTCCTGACTCTCAGCCCCTGGCGCCCTCCTACCGCCCCTCCCAGGTTCCTCTGGACTCCTCCCTCTATGGTCACGTGAACTTCCTCCAAACTCTGTGCTCCCTGCAGCGGGTCAAAGGTGACAGCAGAGGCCTGGAGGTTCTGTGGCTCAGCCCTGGTGGTGGCAGTGGGCACGGCGCCTCCTCGGTGTTGGTGGAGTCAGTGTGTCAGCTCCTGGAGGCAGTGGTGGGGGTCTGCACACACCCCGGCCCCCACTCCCCTACACCGCATGTTGTGGAGGCCTGTGACACCGCAGTCCGGACCATGGACCTGCTCTGCTTTCTGAAGCTGCCGTCCGTGGAGGTCAGGAAGCAGGTGGAGAAGACGCTGACGGAGCTGACGCAGGCACTGCTGATGCTGCAGGGAGACCAGCCCAGACAGGTGGAGGGGGGGGGGGGGGGGGGGTGGGGGGCATCTGTTATCATCTGAACACAAAACATTTACCGACATTTGTTCTGTTGATTTCTCCTCCCACCTGGTCCAGACTTCAGAGCAGCTGGTCCAGTGTCTGCTGACCCTGGGCCAAAGCAACATGTCCAGGTCCTTCCTCATTGGTCACCTCCTGTCACAGATCAGCACTGAGGCCAATCAGCTCTGGACCATCTCCCAGGTTAGAACTCCATCTCCACCTTCATCAATCGGTCTTCAAGGCTCCTTGACATTCAAGGACCTGTTTAAAGTCTCCAAACTCCAGGACCTTCTCCAGCTCAGTCCGTTCCCACTGTGGTTCATTCAGAATCATCAACTCTCAATTCAAACATTTCATTTTTTTGATGATATTGTCGTTGTTTTTAACATCTGTAACTTCAGCTGCTAGCAGCTAGCAGTAGCTCATGTGGTAGCACTGTTGCTAACAAGAGGGTGGTGATGGAGGCTGACAGCCAATCATGTGAAGACAATCAGAGAGAAAACTATGATGATGGAAAGGTGGCAGAAAACCCAGACCAAAGTCCATGGAGAAAATCAGAGATTTTAGTTCAGTCTCACCTGGGTCACATGGGTGACACTGATTCTGTACTTTGTCTCTAACAGCAGGACCTGGACCAGAGGCAGCATCAGAACCAGAACCCTTCCCCAGCCTTATTTCGCTTGGACCAGTACCAAAACTCCTGTCAGTTGTTCTGGATTGTGGAGCAGCTCCTAGGTTCCTCGTCCATCAGGGTGGAGGTGGATCTGGAACAGACGGGCTTCGGACGTCACCTGGATCGTCAGGTCTTTCTGATGTCAGATGAGTTTCCTCTGTTTTCTATCTACATGTGGAGGATCGGGGGTCTGCTCAGGTCGTCGCACACAGAGAAGGGGTCTAATGTTCTCTGAACACAACAGGACGCCAGAGAACGAGGGCACATTTTAGATAAAAAGCTTTGATTTATGATCATCAACTATAGTTGACAAAACAAGTGTCCTGTCGGTTGATAGAGGAATGTTGCATTATGGTTCAAATGTGATCAAGTTGGACAGTGTAGCATCAAACTTGTTAGCAACATGAGCTACCTTCTCAGTCTGGTCTTTCCTGAAGATTGACTAAATTAAAGGACAGATTATTTTTAGCCTCTTTTTATTCAGCTGTATTAGTAATGACCTGCAGGTGGCACCAGACAGTAGTAACAGCAGTAATAACAACAGTATTAACAGCAGTAGTAACAGTAGTAGTAACAGCAGTAGTAATAACGGCAGTAATAACAGCAGTAGTAACAGCAGTAATAATAACAGTAGTAACAGCAGTAGTAATAACAGCAGTAAACACAGTAGTAATAACAGCAGTAATAACAAGAGTATTAACAGCTGTTGTAACAGTAGTAGTAACAGCAGTAATAACAGTAGTAACAGCAGTACTAACAGCAGTAATAACAGTAGTAATAACAGCAGTAGTAACAGTTATCCTGTCACGTTCCAGCTCCACGTCAACAGAAATCCCTTTGTTTCACTGAAACAATGAGTTTTTTGAAAGTCTGACTGAAGGAGACACTGGAGCAGCTGGACACACACACACACACACACACCCAGTGAAACTGTTGCCGTGGTGATGGACGGCCTGTTCTTCTCAGCTGAGATTGAAGAGCAGCTGACGTCACTGGGTCTTCTGACCCTGGTCAGGTTTAGACCAGATCTTCTCCCGTCTGTTGGTCTTTCTGTCATGTTTGACTTTCAGCTACTTATAAACTAATGTTATCGTTTTAGCTTCATTTCTATGCCTTTGGTAGCTAACTGTTAGCATGGCTAACTGTGTGCTAAAATAAATAGCACTGTCAAAATGAAAGCCTGGGTCACATGACCTGTACGTCCAGTAGTTCCACTGTAGGTCAGACATCAAACACTACACACTGTGTTCTCATTGGTGGGTTCGCTCTCTCACTCTCTCTCTCTCTCTCATTGTTATACCCTCGACGTCCTCATATCTAGTGACTCCCCCCTCTCCCCCCTCTCTCCCCTCTCCTCCAATTCCAATTCTCCCCACCAGCTCAGAAAAATGGAAGAAAATAAAACAAAGATCCTGTTTTATTCTGGAGACACACACACACACACACACACTAGAAATACTTTTCTCTGTGACTCATTTCTGTTCTCTACTTCCCTCTGCTGGATCAGACGTGTACTGTCTGTTTCAGTGTCACCACAGAGAAACTGCTGTCTTTAAATGGAGTTTGTTTTATAACAACAATTTTATTTATTACAGTCTTCATCCAAACCCACAGACAGAATCACAGACTGACCCACAGACAGAATCACAGACTGACCCACAGACAGAATCACAGACTGACCCACACACAGACAGAATCACAGACTGAAGAATCACAGACTGACCCACAGACAGAATCACAGACTGACCCACAGACAGAATCACAGACTGATCGTTTAAAGGTCATTTGTTTCTCTAACTGTCTTCAGTCTTTTTTCTGCTGTGGTTGATCTCTTTCTGGTCTTTGTCGCCCCCTGCTGAAACTCCAGTGACCTGACAGCGTCTTAGCTCTTTCCCATTTTTAATTATTGACCCACAGAGAGAGTGGGAATGTAGTGGTCATAAATCTCCACTGTGGCAGGTCATGTGACACGAGGAGAGTCATAATAACACACACAGACACACACACACACACACACACACTGTGTGGGTTGTTGTTTGGGGAGAGGTGGGGGGTGGAGGGG
>NC_024313.1:13520107-13528716 GCF_000523025.1 Cynoglossus semilaevis
TCCTCCCCTCCCCCTCCCCCTCCCTCTGTCTAAATAGTTCACTCTTGAAGCCTGGGGTAACTTTAGTTCATCATGCTAAAACAAAAGAGCAGGAGAAGCAGGAGCAGCAGGAGCAGGAGGAGCAGGAGGAGCAGGAGGAGCAGGAGGAGACGGATCAACTCATTTCCTCCTTTTCCCTCCCTCACTCTCCCTCTCTAAGTCTCCACTTATTTCCTAACCCTCTCCCTCTTCTCCTCGCCCACCTCCTCCTCCTGTCAGTGTTTGTCCAGTACGTAAGCGGAGGAGGGGGAGGAGCAGGAGCTCTCTCTTCTCCTCTACGTTTCCTCCTCACTTCAGTTGATCTACAGCAGATGAAGATGGAAACTCCTCCACTCCTGCTGCTCCTGCTCCTGCTGCTGCTCCTGCTATCAGAGTCCTCTGGGACCTGGGACCTGGTGCTGGTGCACACCAACGACGTGCACGCTCACGTGGAGGAGAGCAACCGGTACTTTGGAAAGTGCAGCGGCTCAGAGTGCTACGGTGGCGTGGCCCGCAGAGCCACAGCTCTGAAGAAGATCCGCTCCTCTGAGGAGAACGTTCTGCTCCTGGACGCCGGAGACCAGTTCACAGGAACCATCTGGTTCAACCACTACAAAGGCACCGAGGCGGCGCGGTTCATGAACGCAATGAGCTACGACGCCATGGTGAGACCCAGACCTGGATCAGAGATCAGAGTCCTGGATCAGAGTCCTAGATCAGAGTCCTAGATCAGAGTCCTAGATCAGAGTCCTGGATCAGAGACCTAGATCAGCGTCGTCGATGAGAGTCTAAGATCAGAGTCCTAGATCAGAGTCCTAGATCAGAGTCCTGGATCAGAGTCCTAGATCAGAGTCCTAGATCAGAGTCCTAGATCAGAGTCCTGGATCTGAGACCTGGGTCTGTCTGGTCCAGGAGGTTTTATTTCCGGTCATGTACTCATGAATGATGGAGCAGCAGCTTCTTCTGCTAACAGAGGGGAGGGAGGTGCGGGGGAGGACGGCTGAATGTCTGACGTATGATGTGAACTGACTGGTTTCTGTTTCCAGGCCATAGGGAACCACGAGTTTGACAACGGTGTTGAGGGACTCAAGCCTTTCCTAAAACAAACCCAGTTTCCGGTTCTCAGCGCTAACATCAGAACTGACCAAACTTTGGCCGCGACCTTTGGGACCATGTACAGACCGTACACCATCTTGACTGTGGGCGGTCAGAAAGTGGGCGTGGTTGGCTACACCTCCCAGGACACGCCCTCTCTGTCCAATACAGGCGTGTGCACTTTCTGTTTTTTTTTTTTTTCAGTGATTTTTGTTTCTTGCGTTTCTGACATCGCCCCCTGTTGTTCTTCACAGGATCGCACCTGACGTTTGAGGAGGAGGTCGCCGCCCTGCAGGTGAATGTGGACAAACTGCTCACACTGGGTGTCAACAAGATCATCGCCCTGGGTCACTCTGGCTTCATCAAGGACCAGGAGATCGCTCAGAAGGTCCAGGGTGTGGACGTGGTGGTGGGAGGACACAGCCACACCTTCCTCTACACAGGTCACTGCTGCTGCTGCTGCTGCTGCTGCTGCTGCTGCTGCTGCTGCTGCTGCTCACGTTGACCACACCATCACAGGAGTCTGTGTGACTCAGTGGTGGTTCTGGTAAACTAACAGAGCAGAAACAGGAAGTTGTGTTTTTATTTTAGCTGCCACCTCTCTCTCTCTCTGCGTCAGCGCAGTAGTGACTCACCCCTGACCTCCATGTTTGTCCTCACTCCAGAGACGGTTCTTCAGCAGCAGTAAATCTGTTTGGACAGAGTTGAAACTCCGCTAAAATCATTTCCTGTCAACAGCTGCGGTCTGAAGTCTGAGACACGGTCGCTGCTGGGCCACTGTGGATAATCTAAACAAACAGTGAAGCCACAGAGGAACTCATGAGAACTCATTAGAACTCATTAGAACTCATTAGAACTCATTAGAACTCAGTGATGCAGCAGCAGTGGATCGACTCTCTGACAGAGAAAATCGCTGGTTTTCTCTATGAGGTTTGGTGTGAGGAACCAAAGTTTAACGTTCAGATAAGAACCCCACCAGTGCTCCACCTCCAGGAGGGCCACAGTATTACGTCAGTGATCCTGGTTGTTTTCTTTCCTCTGACAGGAACTCCTCCCTCCTTTGAGAAGCCAATAGGTTCGTATCCTGTCATGGTGCAGTCGGATGATGGACGCCAGGTCCCTGTGGTCCAGGCTTATCGCTTCGGAAAGTACCTGGGTTATCTGAAAGTGACCTTTGACGAAGCTGGCAACGTTTTGACATCAACAGGGAACCCCATCCTGCTGGACAACAGTATCCCACAGGGTAAAGACTGGAAAGACTGCCCCCTGTCACAGCAGTCAGTTTAGACTCTCAGCTAATCGTGACATTAAAAAGCTAACGATCAGAGACATAAAAGACCAAGAGGAGCTAACGGTGACATGAAAATAATTAGGAGAGGTTTTATTCTGGGCCCTGTCCTTCTTTCAGATCCAGATATTTTTGCCGAAGTAAATCAGTTGAAGGAGAATTTGGCCAAATACACTCTTCAGGTGATCGGAAAAACGTATGTTCTTCTGAATGGGCTCATGGAGAACTGTCGTTTCAAGGAGTGTAATCTGGGAAATCTGATCTGCGATGCTGTGGTGAGTCCAAAAACACAACAAGTAGAATGATAAACCACTCACTGTCCCGCACCACAGAGTGAATGTTAGTGTAAAATCTCTGATTTTCTCCATGGACTTTGGTCTGAACTAAAATCTCTGTTTTTCTCCATGGACTTTGGTCTGAACTAAAATCTCTGATTTTCTCCATGGACTTTGGTCTGAACTAAAATCTCTGTTTTTCTCCATGGACTTTGGTCTGAACTAAAATCGCTGATTTTCTCCATGGACTTTGGTCTGAACTAAAATCACTGATTTTCTCCATGGACTTTGGTCTGTCAGAAGATGATTGGAGAAAATGTATTCTGTTTTTCATCTACAGGTTGACTACTACGTGAGATATTCAGGCGGGGATCATTGGAACATTGTCAGCGCCTGCATCATGAACGCAGGTGGAATCCGAGCGTCGATAGAAGAGCGCAGCAGAAACGGTGACGACTCAGCAGCAGGGTTAGGGTTAGGGTTTGACCTTTTGTTGCTACAACAGAACTTTATAAGAAGCTCTCCTCAACAGGTACCATCACCTTTGATGACCTCAGTGCTGTCCTCCCCTTCAGAGGAAGCTTTGACCTGGTGCAGCTGAAGGGCTCCACCTTGAGGAAGGCCTTCGAACACTCGGTGAAGAAATACGGACTGGGCACAGGGGAATTCCTGCAAGTGTCAGGTATCTCCACGCTCCACACTGACTCCTGCTGGAGCTCCCTCGACCTGCAGGTGGTGGTGCTGATGTCCTGCTTTCTCCTCCCTCAGGGATTCAGGTGGAGTTTGACATGACCAGACCTCCAGGGAGTCGCGTCAGGAGCCTCAGCATCCTCTGCACCAAATGCCGTGTCCCTCGCTATGAAGCAGTGGAGGACGGTTCTGTTTACATGGTGCTGATGACATCATACATGGTAGATGGTGGCGATGGGTATGACATGATCCAGGAGGAGATGCTCAAACACACCAGTGGTGAGAGGTTTGATTCTCAGGTCTTGACCTTCTCACTATAGACCGAGACAGTCCTACGCCAAAGTCCATGGAGAAAATCAGTGATTTTAGTTCAGACCAAAGTCCATAGAGAAAATCAGAGATTTTAGTTCAGAGCAAAGTCCATGGAGAAAATCAGTGATTTTAGTTCAGACCAAAGTCCATAGAGAAAATCAGAGATTTTAGTTCAGAGCAAAGTCCATGGAGAAAATCAGTGATTTTAGTTCAGACCAAAGTCCATGGAGAAAATCAGTGATTTTAGTTCAGACCAAAGTCCATGAAGAAAATCAGAGATTTTAGTTCAGACCAAAGTCCAAGGAGAAAATCACATTTGATTCTATAAAATATCATAAAATACTTGAATGAATGACGTGAATGAATATTCGTAGTTATATCTGTACTTCCTTTTATATTTTCTTTGCCTATCACCTGTGGCTTCATCACGGTCACTAATTGTAGTCAGTGACTTTGCCTTTTCAGATGCATGTTTTTATTTCTGACCAGGTGACCTGGACATATCCATCGTCTCTGCCTTCATCTCACAGAGAAAGGGCGTTTATCCGTCGCTGGACGGACGGATAAAGATCCACAACTCGGCCTCTGGACTGCAGGGACGGATGGCTCTACTGGTTTTAACCGCTCTGTGGACGCTGGTCTGAATCAAGTAAGAGGGGCTCCCCCTGGAGGACGCAGGGAGACTGTTGAATGAGCGCTACCTGGTTCTGAACTCTTAGCTAGCATCTTTGTTTTGTACAGAGACACCGCAGAAATGTTTTGTATAAGCTGTGATTGGCTGTCACTGTAATAGACAGCGATGACACACTTCCTGTTGGTATTTGATGGTTACAGAATTAGCCTTGTAGAATTAGCATTGCACTTGTCAAACCTCAGAATGCTACCGACAGTGTGCTCACTGGTTCAGGTTACCTTTGCGTTGTGGTGTCATAGGCTAACACCTGCAGGCTATCATTAGCATTTAGTATTTGTCCACAGTAAAGGTGTTAACATGTGGGAGAAGCTAACATTATGTTAAAAAAAACACAACCAGAAATGTTGAAATTCAGAGCTAACATCCTGCTGTTAAGCCCCGAGCGTTTACCATAATAATAGGCAAAGAGTTAGCCTCGCCAGGAGGTGGCGATAATGGGTTTTTAAAAAATGGAAATTGTGGGTGAATAAGTTTTGTTATTGTTTTAGAATTTTATAAATGTAAAGTGCAAACACCTGAGGGTTGTGTCTGTTACTGTCACACAAATATCATCACTAGGAAATAAAGGTTGAAGGTTTAGTTTCTAATAGTTCTTTTTTAGTTTAAACTAGTCTGAAAAAAAGGTTTATTTTTTCTACACAGACGATGACAACCACAACTCCACTGCCTCTGTCACCAAAGTCCATGGAGAAAACCAGAGATTTTAGTTCAGACCAAAGTCCATAGAGAAAATCAGAGATTTTAGTTCTGCCGAAAGTCCATGGAGAAAATCAGAGATTTTAGTTCAGACCAAACCTCATGGAGAAAATCAGAGATTTTAGTTCAGACCAAAGTCCATGGAGAAAATCAGTGATTTTAGCTCAGACCAGAGTCCATGGAGAAAATCAGAGATTTTAGCTCAGACCAAAGTCCATGGAGAAAATCAGTGATTTTAGCTCAGACCAGAGTCCATGGAGAAAATCAGAGATTTTAGCTCAGACCAAAGTCCATGGAGAAAATCAGTGATTTTAGCTCAGACCAGAGTCCATGGAGAAAATCAGAGATTTTAGTTCAGACCAAACCTCATGGAGAAAATCAGAGATTTTAGTTCAGACCAAACCTCATGGAGAAAATCAGAGATTTTAGTTCAGACCAAAGTCCATAGATGAACAAACAGTGAGGTCCCAAATGAACACATTGAACTTGGTGACGAGGCAGCAGTGGATCAACGACTGCTGTGTCAGTTTGGTATGATAGTGTGAGGTTAAATCCTTTTGGTACCAACAGTCAGGAAACTGTGGTTTGAATTGTGACCTTGTGACCTTAGCTGAGAGCAGTCACTGTGAGGACGTTGTGACCTGAAGGATGAACCCTGGTCGGACTGAGTTCCTCCAGTGTTCGGACAATGCACCGTGTGTTGGAGTGAAGAACTTCAGCTGCAGCCAGACAAAAAAAAACAAAAACAAAACCGTCCAGAGTCGAGGGGTGTGAGGTCAGAGAATTATATTTCTGTTTCAGTGCAGGCAGCTGAACATGGAGATGTGTTCAGGAACCTCTGGAATGTAGGTTGTACAGTGAACAACAGTGTCTGCTCATCCACGTCCAGAGTCAGATCAGTGAATCAGTGAAGTGGTTGACGTCTGAGAGACTTTGTCAAAACAAATCAAACACAAGAGTTGGACAAAAAAGTCATCAGACGGCGTTGCCTTCAAAGACATGTATAAATATTTATTTTCATCATCTCTTTGTACACAGACAGTGGAATGTAGTTTTAAATGATTGCACTTTACAGTTGGGGTCGCCCATGATCAGGTCACACGGTTGGCCTCTGGTGCCCCCCTCTGGTAAAGACAAACATCAACATGAGACTCACACAGTTGACTCCTTATATCTGCAGCGTGAGCTCCCTCTAGTGCTGAGATTTATTTTTTACCGTGCTGATTTCAGGGAACAGCTCCTGCACCGTAATGTCCAGCAGGACGTACGTCATCTGAGGGGGACACGTCCAAAGTCAAACCCTTGTCTTCAACAGACCAATCAGGGGTCACAGCTAACTGTCACTGTGAGCGCCCCCTGCAGCTACAAACAGCCTGTGACACAGACGTCCTGATTAGGTGTGTTCTATCTGCAGGGGGCGCTCACTGTGCCCTGAGCTGCTCTACTACAACCACACACGTGACAACAGGCAACTTGGCAACAGAAAGTCATGTGACCGCTGCCCGAGTTCTGACCTGTTTGTTGAGCAGCGGCTGTTGTAGCCCATCGAACAGGAGTCGGATCCCGTTGTATTTGGCCTCCTCACCGACGAACTTCTCCACAAAGTCTGGAAAACACAGAGAAACAACTGCCCGCTGTCAGCAGAAGAGGGCGACAGTCGGACTACAGTCGGACTACATTGGGGACAACAGTCGGACTACAGTAGGGACAACAGTCGGACTACAATGGGACTACAGTTGGACAACAGTCGGGCTACAATGGGACTACACTCAGGCTAAAGTGGGGATACAGTCGGGACAACACTCGGACTACAATGGGACTACACTCAGGCTAAAGTGGGGACAACAGTGGGACAACAGTCGGACTACAGTGGGACTCACCTGGTAGATACTTCATCATCTCTTCAAACGTCTTCTTTGCTCGCGCCTCTTTCTCCTCCGCAGATCTTTTTTCACTGTTCTCGCAGAAAATCGCGTCTGAACAAAAGAAGGAACTTAACGTTAATCTTAAGGTTGTTGTTGTTAACGTTTGATTGGCTTATAACTGAAGTGGGTGGGGCTAAGAAATCCGGTTGGCTCTGGATTGTTTAGGACTTGTACATCCAGGATTAGAGCTGAGATGATCCTGGATGAGGAGATCCTCTGGACCAACCTCGGAGCAGAGTGATGAGCGACACCAGACGGTGCTCCTGCAGAATCTGCTCCAGTTTGGTCTGAAGACACTGGTCCGTGTAGACCTCCAGAGTGTTCTTGAAGAGGATCCGTCCAGCAGCCAGGACGTGGTGAAGACAGTCTGACATGTGGAACACCACCCGACCTGTGGACCATCATCACCATCACCATCATCATCATCATCAGACCTTTACTTGGTTTTCAGGAGATCAGTGGTGGAGGCTGATGATTGTGGAAGAGCTTCTTACTCACCCACGTACATCAAGTAGTCGTACATGCCCTGAACAGGAGGCAGCTCCTCCTGGTTCTTCTCCTCCTGGTTCTTCTCCTCCTGGTTCTTCTCCTCCTGGTTCTTCTCCTCCTGTCTCCTCCTGGTTTCTCCTCCTGGTTCTTCTCCTCCTGGTTCTTCTCCTCCTGGTCCCGTCCCAGGTGAGGACTTCCTGGCAGGTTAGCGTTGTTTTTGAACAGAGTGTTGTAGAGCTGAGAAGACAGTGAACACTGACCAGGAGAGCAGAGTGAAGGGAGACCGTGAACGTAACCCCGCCCCACGTTTTTAACTGTCATCCAGCTGAACCTGATGTTACATTTTCGAGCCAACAGAGGGCAGGTTTCTTACCCGAACACCGAAGGAGAGTGGAATGGTGTTGGTGTCAAAGTTAAAGTTAAATAGATAAACTGTAACATTTGTTTTTTTCCCTGGGGGGGTGGGGGGGGTCGGGGGGGGATTGTCCTTTACCTTCTTGTTGTTCTCGGCCGTGGGACTGAGGATGATCAGTTCTGGGCGACTGGGTTTGGGTTTGGGCGACTCACAGGAGTTAAAGAAGCTCTGGATGAAAGGCTCCAGGTTCTGACCTCTCTGTGGACACACACACATTAATGAGACCTTTGACCTCTGAGAGTGAAGGTGTGACCCACACACACACACACACACACACTCACCTCCTTCATCAGTTTTCCTGGAACAGATTTGAAAATCTTTCCTGTGGAAAAAATAAAACAAAATCCTAATGTTGGCTAAAGGTTAGCAAGCCAAAAGCTAAATGTTAGCTAAGAAATAGCTGCACTTTACGGTTATCCTAATGAATGACAAAGGAAAAACTAACCCTACGACAACAGCGCCAACTAGAGACGACTGAAAGGTAAACCAACTCTAGGTTTGAAACAGGAGAAGGAATAAAGAAGCTAACTGTTGGTAACGTAGGGTCAATGTCAGATGACAGGTTTGGTCAAAGGTCAAAGGTCAAAGGTCTTCACCCAGGTTGACGTCTGGAAGCATCTTGTCCAGAAACTGAGACTCCACACTGTGAGGAGACAGGAAGTCGGCCAACAGCTGACTGTTACTGAGCTCTGGGTGCTGGAGCAGGTTCTGA
>NC_024313.1:13528800-13539527 GCF_000523025.1 Cynoglossus semilaevis
TGTCTGTCACAGAATAATCTCCTCAGAGTAGGTGGACTTAGCCAAGAACATAAGGGGCCTCAAACCCACAGCCTGTGGGCCACTTCCAGCCCACAAACCTCCTCTCACCCAATGTTGTGGTTCATTTAAGAATGATACCAGTGGTTTACACAGGCGGGCTGGACTGGTTCAGATTAGACTGGACTGGTTCAGACTAGACTAGACTAGACTGGACTGGTTCAGATTAGACTGGTTCAGATTAGACTGGACTGGTTCAGATTAGACTAGACTAGACTGGTTCAGATTAGACTGGTTCACATCAGACTAGACTAGACTGGTTCAGATTAGACTGGTTCAGATTAGACTAGTTCACATCAGATTAGACTAGACTGGTTCAGACTGGACTGGTTCAGATTAGACTGGTTCAGATTAGATTAAACTTTCTTGAGCCCACACTGGGGAAACTGTTCATATCGTTCCATTGTACTGAACACTGATGTGGTCCGCGGCCCATTTGAGTTTGAGACCCCCGTGCTAACGGTTAGCTTCTCTTTACATCTATGCTAACCAGAGTTTGTAGTTTTATCTTCAGAGGAGGTTCCTGCTCAACGTACCTGCAGATATTCCTCAAACTCTTTCCTCTTGGAAACAAGAAACTCGTAATTCTTTGGTCCGATGATTCGTTTGGAGGGGAGCTGGGCATCTGCAAAGGTTCCTGAAGAGGAGAGCCACCAGTGTGAGACAGAAGCTGGATCATCTGGAACACCTGATGGAACACTGAGAGCCTCACCGTGGAACTCTGTCAGCTTGGATTCCAGAACGTAGAACTCCAGGTATCTCCTGTAAACCGACCAGTGCTCTGGGTCGTGACCTACTGCGGGAGCAGGATGAAGAAGATGAGGTGATGATGAGGATGTGTTGATGGACCTGTGGGAGGAACTTTCTTCATCTCCCACACCAGAGCTCACCTTCTTTCCTGTCGTTACGCTCCACGTCGATGCAGAACACAGGGGTCTTCTCCCTCTTCACCTCGTCCTCACAGATGTCCACGTACGGTATGATGATGCTCCATGCCGACAGGTTCCTCAGGCTCCCGGCTGCACTCACTGGCTCCGCAGGAGAATCATCCTCCACCACCACAGTGGCCTCCTCCACCTGTGGGGGACGAGCCATAGAGAGAAGCTTTGAGTATGACATCACACCCAGGGGTCCAGACCACCAGATAGTCAAGACTTTCTCTTGTTCCTACACCAAAAAAATCTCCATGAGGTTTGGTGTGGCAGAAGAAGTTCAAGAGTTGACCGTGAATCAGTTCAGTCCAGTGTCAATTACCACGTCGTCCTCCAGTCCATAGAGAAAATCAGAGATTCTAGTACAGACCAAACCTCATGGAGATTTTTTTGGTGTAGGAACAAGAGAAAGTCTTGACTATCTGGTGATCTGGAGCCCTGGGTGTGATGTCATACTCAAAGCTTCTCTCTATGGCTCCCCCCCCCCCCGCGCGGGGCGGCCCCGGGGGGGGGGGCAGTGGGGGGGGGGGGGGGGGAGCCATAGAGAGAAGCTTTGAGTATGACATCACACCCAGGGTTCCAGACCACCAGATAGTCAAGACTTTCTCTTGTTCCTACACCAAAGAAATCTCCATGAGGTTTGGTCTGAACTAAAATCTCTGATTTTCTCCATGAGGTTTGGTGTGAACTAAAATCTCTGATTTTCTCCATGAGGTTTGGTGTGGCAGAAGAAGTTCAAGAGTTGACCGTGAATCAGTTCAGTCCAGTGTCAATTACCACGTCGTCCTCCATATCAGCCATGGTGCTGGGCGGGAGTATAGCGCCCTCCATTGTCGTGCTTCGGAACACGCCTTTAATTTTGCTTCCAATTCTGCTGATACTTAATGTCTCCCCTCTTTTGATGGTGTTCCTAAAACAACAAACAACAGGAACAAAAAAAACGACTAAAAACTAAAGACGTGAATATACAAAACTCCTGCTCTTTGTTCCAGTGAACATCAGCCATGTTTCTGTTGACAGTAGGTGGCAGTAATGACACTCATTTTTTCCTTATTTTCTTGGTGAAATGGTTCGGATCAAGTTTCACGATTAGATCGATATAAAACATGGAACAAGGCTTTCAATGTTAGCTCCACCTAATGGCCAGCGGAGGGAGCCACATGCGTAATGCTGACTAACCTGTTGATTTTGGAGTTTTTGTTCAGAGACTCGGCTCCTCTCAGCAGATACCTGAAATACTGAACACAGATACTCACTGTTAAAGGCACAGTACCACGTTTTCAAACTCAGTGAGGAACCGACACAGAACCAGGCAGTTCACGTCTGACTTCTGACCACTGGTGGCCGCAACTCAACTGGACGCTGCTTTTTTCCCAATTGCATTTGGCTACCGTAGGCTAACCCTCAGCTACCATAGGCTAATGCTCAGCTACCGTAGGCTAATGCTCAGCTACCGTAGGCTAACCCTCAGCTATTGTAGGCTAACCCTCAGCTATTGTAGGCTAACCCTCAGCTATTGTAGGCTAACCCTCAGCTATTGTAGGCTAACCCTCAGCTACCGTAGGCTAACCCCCAGCTCCTGTAGGCTACCCCTCAGCTACTGTGGGCTAACCCTCAGCTACTGTAGGCTACCCCTCAGCTACCATAGGCTAACCCTCAGCTACAGTAGGCTAACGCTCAGCTACCGTAGGCTAACGCTCAGCTGCAGTAGGCTAACGCTCAGCTACAGTAGGCTAACGCTCAGCTACAGTAGGTTAACGCTCAGCTACCGTAGGCTAACCCTCAGTTGCAGTTAAGTTTTCAGCTCCTTTACTAAAACAGTTTGTTGTAAAACAGTTTTTCCATGGCTACACTTTTAGCAGCACTAACTGTTAGCTAGCTGGTCCGGCCTTTTAGCCATTGGTTGGTGGTCTCCTCCTGGGTCTCACCTCGTCGCTGTGACAGAACATGGGCGTGAAGACGTTCTCCAGCAGAGACAGGACGTGTTCGTACGCCTCGAACAGGCAGCGCATGGTCTGCAGCTTCACCACGTCACCGTACGGACCCTCGGCAACTACAGGAGAGGGAGGGGGAGGGGCAGGTGAAACAAAGACCACCACACTGCCACCCAGTGGCAGGGTAAGACACAGCTGATATTTACTGTTCCTGATCTCCTCCACTATGAAGGGGTCGAAGCTGATCTTGTCCACGCTCTCGTCCAGGCAGTAGGTCTGGTAGATGTGCAGCACCTCAGCGTGCAGACGCTGCAGCTCTGAGTCGCTCAGCTCCGGACTCAGGATCTTGTCGTTGAACTCCTCTGGAGGAGGAAGAGGAGGAGGAGGAGGAGGAGGAAGGAGGGAGATGACGGAGGGGTCTGACTGTCCCGGACGTGTTGGATTGGTTTGTCTAACCCTACCTGCAGCCAGGCAGAACTGCAGCACGTGCACGGCTCCTTCCTGCTTCAGAAAGTTCATGAATCGAAAGAGAAGATCCTGCTGGTTCCGGATCTGCTTCAGCTCCAGCTGCAGAACCTGTAGAAGTCAGAGTGAGGAGTTGAGAGGTCCAGTCTAGTTCACAGACCAAAGTCATAGAGAAAGTCAGTGATTTTAGCAGCTGCTGGTCCTCCGCTGCCTCCTGTGGTCAGTCTGTGTCACTGAGGTGAATCTGAACAGATGATTTCCAACAGTGGAGTCACAGAAGAACCCACTAGAACCCGTGTTGGATCAACAACTGCTGAGTCTCTGACAGAGAAAATCACTGGTTTTCTCTATGAGGTTTGGTGTGAGGTTTACACTCTGCTTGTTTTCTATTGGACTTGAATCAGAGTGAGTCAAAGATGTGACGCGCGGCCCCTCACAGACGACTTCTTGTTGGTGACATCAGCGTACTTCTGTAGAAACGGGACGAGGGCGGACAGAGGCTCAGTGGCTTCTTCGGGCTGAAATCAGGCAGCACATCAACAGGAGGTCAGTGACTCATACACCTGTCGTCATTATGCTAACAAAAAGGATTCACATTAGCACTACTTACTGGAGTGTCGTCAACAAAGATGAGCACCATGTGGTTCACTGTGTCCTAACAGAAACATGTGAAGATACATGTCAGATACTTTTTTTTTTTTTTTTTAAACTTTCATCATCACAGGTTCAACCTTCACCTTCTTACGTCCTACTTACTGGGTCGGCAATGAAGTCCATCGTAGGCAGGAAGACAGAACCGGCCATCACCTCACGGAGCAGCAGAGCCAGAGACCTGAGGGAGGCAGCAGGTTCAGGACAAGACCTGCAGAGGGAGCTGTTCTATGTGAGTCTACAGCGCTCACCTGCAGTCTGTAGCTTTGGGTGGCATCAGGTAAGGAAACAGCGCCTCCGTTAGTTTTCGCAGGTATTGCAGCTCGTCCATTCTGCTGCGCAGAGCCACGTGCAGAGAGGAGCCGTACTCCTCCAGCGCCGCCTGCTGTAAACTCTCCACCTCCTTCACTGCACACAGAGTCCGTTAGCTAGCTGTTAGCCTGTTCTGGACCGACTTCGAGTTAGCTTTGACACAACTTCTATTACTTATAGCAAGTTTTTGCACCGACTCCAGGGGGCGTTTTAACCCCCTGCGTGTGTGTGTATTTGGTGATAAGCTGATTGGTTCATTGGAGCAGATTCTGCCACCTGCTGGAGACCTGTTTGAACCACACCAGCCAAACTCCCAGCAAACTGTACGTGTTAATCTTCATGTTCACTGTGGCTAACGCTAACGTTGTTAGCTAACTATTTTGTACCTTTTGCTTCAGCTTTTGCAATAATTTCGATGTGTTTCATTGCAGCTTTCAGCACTTTGTCTGCCACAACGGCAGGGATGTCCACCTGGAAATGAAGAGAGGAGGTTCAAACAACCGAGCAGGGTCGGTGCAGGAGGAACTGTTTCACAGGAGGTTCTCTCTGTGCTCCAGCATCACCTTCTGAGCTCGACGGACCAGCACGGAGGCCAAGAAGCGAAATGTTGTCCTCAGTTCGTCAACACACGCCTCGTCGTCTGTGATGTCCCTGAAAAAGAGTCCAGAGTGAAGAGCAGGCCTGCAGGAGGTCCAGCCTCATGGTGGAGCTTCATACCTGTACCAGGGATACACAAAGTTCTCCAGCACCAACTCAAAGATCTGCAGAAACAGAGCAGGAGTCAGAAGGTTGGACGGATAGAGGAGAAGATTCTACAGATGAACCAACAAAGCTACAGAAATGTGATTTCTTCTGCTTCTGTTGTGATTTAGGTCCTGCAGACAACCTGTGTCTGTGAGGTCTGGTCTGAACTAAAATCTCTGCTGATTTTCTCTGTGAGGTTTGGTCTGAACTAAAATCTCTGCTGATTTTCTCTGTGAGGTTTGGTCTGAACTAAAATCTCTGCTGATTTTCTCTGTGAGGTTTGGTCTGAACTATTCTCTGTGAGGTTGGTCTGAACTAAAATCTCTGCTGATTTTCTCTGTGAGGTTTGGTCTGAACTAAAATCTCTGCTGATTTTCTCTGTGAGGTCTGGTGTGACCTGCAGCCTTCAGTTACACCATGGAGATACCTCTGCAATCGAGGCGTCCACCTTAGAATGCAGCTTCAGGTCCAGCCATGGCTGAAAGTTTTCCAGCAGCAGTGTTGGCCTAAAGGAAACAACAACAAGTCTGTGACTCTGATCCAGATCTGGGTCTGGTCCTGGTCTGGTCTGGTCTGGGTCTGGGTCTGGTCTATATGCTGTACTTGTGGACAAACCCACCTGTGCCGTTTACACTTGACTTTACCACAGACAGCACAGCAGTGGCCAAGAGGAAACAGTTCCTGCTCCTGTTCCTGCTGCAAAGACACATCAGAAATAAGTAAACGACAGTAAAACCCCAAGGCTGTTAGCAGACGTTCTAACCATCAGACAGAGTAGAGCGGAACACGTACTTTGGTTCTGGACTTTATGGTGAACAGGACGTTTGGGAGCAGAGACTCTGGTCCCAGGGAGCAGTAGAAGGTGACCAGACCAGCCAGGAAGGACCAGAAGAGCATCAGGATGTGGAGGTACCTGCAGACACAGGACACAGAAACCACCATCACCAGAGACACAGCGGCTGCCGGTCCTCTGCTGCCCCCTGTGGTCAGGTCTCAGAGGAACTCTCAGTGAGAACTGCTCGAGTCACTGATGTTCTAATGAGGTCAGGTGTGGGTGGGACGGTGACGTGTAATGTAGCTCTAACCTGTTGAGCAGCAGCGTCGCCGTCGCCATGGAGACCAGCAGGAAGCAGAAAAGTGGGTAGTGACGTCCTACCTCCGTCACCTCCCGCTGTATCTCCTTGATGTACTTCAACAGGGCGGACATGTTGTCACGGGACACAACCAAAAACAACTGACATCTTATTGGTTTTACAACACAACAATCATTTTAACACGACTGTAAACTAACACCAAACACGTCACGCTCCCATGACGGCGTAGTCTGTGTTAATGGAGTGAGCGGACAACACTGTGTTTTTTTTATAAACGCTGACAGAACAAGAATATCTGCGCTCCTTCCCAGAATATAACCGCTTTAGTTCATCAGATGTCGACCTGAGAGTCGTACAAGTCGCGGAGTTTGTCCAGAAATGTTCTTATTTCCCTCTGAAGTTTCCACAGTTTGACTCGGTGTGTTGTCTTTGAGTCCGGTCGGGTAACTTCCTGTTCTCTCTTGGGTTGCCAGGTCCGTGATCGGAAATACGTCAATTGACACGTTAGATAGGATAACCATTGTATTATTTACCTTTAGGTTGTCATCATTATATTGTCAAAGTACACATAATAATAGAATGTAGACACACAAGCAGTTTAAAAGACACTGTAGATCGAAATAATATTAGTACTTTTTAAGCTATATATATATATATTTATAGATTAGATACGGGTGGTACAGGTTATCAACACTATTGATTGATTTAAATAAAGGTGTCCACGGATAAAGTCCGGTTTTTAAAGTGTAGTTTACCTGTGTTATCCAGGGTTGCCATGTCTGCGTTTTTACCACTAAAACGTTTGGGTTTTTGACTCTGCGCTGCCCCCTACTGAACTTGCATGTAAACAGCCCCTGCAAGGCGGTGCGGGAAACCCCTGTTGTAGAACAGTTCTGGCGACGTTACGTCGTCGCCATTTTGTTTTACCGGGAGTGCAGAAACAGTAGCGGCAGTAGCAGCGGAGTGTTTCTGTTCTTCTCCGCAGCACGAACCGTCAACCCGGCACTGCCGCATCGTGCAGACAACGCCAAGGTCGCATGGCACGTATACGACTATTTCACTGTCGTTTTGTTTCTGTTTCGTTGTTTATTTGCTCACGCACTGGTTAGCAGTCGAACCGCTAACCGGCATTTGAAATAATGGTCTGTTTTAAAGAGAATATACATGAAATTAGAACTCTGTATTTGACAAGAAAACACGGGAAAGATTCGGAGAAGCTTTGTGCTTTGGAAACGTGTCTGTTTGTGTACAGTGTGTTTTAAATCGTACTTCTCGCGGTCTCTTTGCATTAGCACGCGTGTGAACGAAGCTGTGGCCTGTTGTTTGTGCCTGAGCCTGTTATCCTAACTTAGCCTGGCTAACTGGCGTGGGGAATGCGAAATTAAATTTGACTATCGTCACATTATTTTATTTTCTGAGGCTCTCGTATCTCCAACAGTTAGCAGAGTTGAACTGTGTGAATGTTTCCGTGGACATGATGTGATTCTTTTTTTTTTTTTACACGAACGGTTGTAAACATTGGTACAAAGCAGTAATGTTTGAAAAGCGTCAACGCGGGCGCCAAATAAAACACACACACGTCACTTTAAACTCTTCAACACTATAAACCCGCCACAAACAGCTCGACATAAGTAACAAACTAGTTGACGATATTCTACACCACATGTAATTTACAGTCGTGAGAAAGTCAGCCCTTAATCCTGGAGAAAATGCTCAAAAATACACAACACGTCACAGTTCATAGACAGCAGCTCGTACCATGTACAAACAAACTGATGATGAAGAGTCTGTTAGAGAGGCCGCTGACGTCGGCACATCCACGGGATCATACATGAACGAGTCTTTGTGACTGAAGCAGATTTGATTTCATTGTTTGGTTTCATCTTCATAAAGTCGCGGTTTCATTTAAAATCCCTGGTTTATTCCAGTGTTTCCAAACTGCTTTTGTGCAGTGAGACACCAAACAAAATGATCTCAAAAATCATATGTAATGAAATATAATAATGTTATTGTTTAAATATACTCTCAATTCACTAAAGTCTTGGCCTGTTTAGTTGGAGACAATGCTGAGGAATGCTTGCAGGAATTGAAGAAAGACATCACAGATCTTTCGCTGATTCTTTTTATAGTTTTCATAGCCATCCACTCCCACCTAGTGGACGAGTATTTAATTGTTCTGCCTGTAATGCATTGACAAACGAAGAAGCAATATTTGCTATACATAAAAACCTTTTTAGACCAATTTTCCGCAGCACACCTAATGGTCACAGCTGGAATCACTGATTTATTCTATACTTGATTGAAAAAGGTAAACACAGACACAGGCGGGAGTGTTGAAGTACAGCACCGTAGATTCCATGACGACTTTCAGTCGTTTTAGCAGCTGATTTGTTGTTTTCGTCACTCAGTTCTGACATCACAGTCGTCCGGCCTTTAATGTCCTGTAAACTGTGAGTCCTGAATTCAAGATTCAAGAATCTTTATTGTCATTTCACCTCATGTTAGACGTAAGGTGTAACGACGTTGTTACCCTGGTCCCAGTGGAAGCCCATGGTAACAAACAAACAGAATAAGATACTTAAAAAAAATCATTTAAATGTAGCTATGATGGACACACCATAACAGTCTGTCCTTCTTGTCCCCTGAACAACAACGGTCCGGCTGTTGTAGCCCATCAGTTTGGTTTTAACCTTCTGTTCACTCTGTCTGCACAGATGTCTGAAGACATGGCCGCCGACCACGTCAACGGTAACGGCACGGAGGAGCCCATGGACACGACGGCTGCAGTGACCCACTCAGAACACTTCAGTTCTCTGCTGGAGGCTGGACTACCTCAGAAGGTGGCGGAGAAGCTGGATGAACTCTATGTAGCAGGTCAGTAGAACAGTCAGAGGTGGACCTTGTTCTGGGTCGGTGCTTTGATTCTGGTCCTGTTTCCTCTTCCACTGATGGGACTCAGGTCTTTGTTGATGGTAACCCAGGTGGTGGCGCTGTGATGAGTCTGTTTCTCTATGGAAGACACTGTTATTTTAATCAGGTTCATTTGTTTGAAGCATGTCAGCCTCCCTGTTCTTCACAAAGATCGGACCAATCAGGGAAGTTCTCTGGTCTGGGTCTGGTACTGAGGTGGTGTCGGGTGTCAGCACTCAGGGTTAGGGTTAGGAGCTGAAGGAGAACTCCACATGGATGGTGTTCAGGGAGGAGCTCCTCAGGCTCCGTGGACATGATGATGACCACCACGTTGATGTTTAACTGTTTTCATTTTTTACTTGTTATTGTGTGAGGACAACGTAAGAAAGTCAAGATTCCTGTTTTGTTTTGTTTTTTCTCTGTGGACCTTTGCTTGGTCCACTCCCCAGAGGTTTGGTCCCTTTTCTAAGTCATTCAACTCTCCTCAGGTCTGTTGGCTCACAGTGATCTGGATGAAAGAGCCATCGAAGCTTTGAAGGAGTTCAACGAGGAGGGGGCGCTGCAGGTGTTGGCCCAGTTCAAGGACAGTGACCTGTCCCACGTCCAGGTGAGTGGACCAGTGGTGGACCAGTGGTGGACCAGTGGTGGACCAGGGAACAGAACTTTTCACTTGAACCCTGAAGTTCTCCCCCTGTGTTGTAGAACAAAAGTGCCTTCCTGTGTGGAGTGATGAAGACGTACAGGCAGAGGGAGAAACAGGGGACCAAGGTTTCAGACTCAACCAAAGGACCCGACGAAGCTAAGATCAAAGAACTCCTGGACAGAACCCAGTACACCCTGGACGTCACTACAGGACAGCGCAAGTACGGAGGGCCCCCCCCAGAGACCGTGTACTCAGGTCCACAGCCCACATGTGGGACAGAGGTGGGTTGACTCAGACTGTCTGTTCTCTCTGTCTCTCTCCCTGCCTCATCCACACTCACTCTCTCTCTCCCCCCCCTGAACCCCCCGAACCCCCAACATCCTCCACCCTCAGATCTTTGTGGGGAAGATTCCTCGGGACCTGTTTGAAGACGAGCTGGTTCCTCTCTTTGAAGAAGCCGGTCCAATCTGGGACCTGCGGCTGATGATGGAGCCGCTGACGGGTTTGAACCGAGGCTACGCCTTCGTCACCTTCTGTACTAAAGAAGCCACTCAGGAGGCCGTGAAGCTGGTGGGTCAGAGCTGGACTCTGGACTCTGGTGCAGGTTCTGGTTCTGGTCTAGTCCTGACTGATGTTCCCTTCTTCGTTTCAGTGCAACAATCACGAGATCCGTCCTGGCAAACAGATTGGTGTGTGTATATCTGTGGCCAACAACCGTCTGTTTGTCGGTTCAATTCCAAAGAGTAAAACAAAGGAGCAGATTGTTGAGGAGTTCTCAAAGGTCACAGGTGAGAGCGTCTCCTCCTTTCATTCCTTTTCCTCCTCCTCCTCCTGCCACAGCCCAACAATTTCCCTTGTCCTCGCTCTGACACTACCTTGTCGGACCAACAGAGGGCCTCGGCGACGTCATACTCTACCATCAACCCGACGACAAGAAGAAGAACCGCGGCTTCTGCTTCTTGGAGTACGAGGACCATAAAACGGC
>NC_024313.1:13540042-13551047 GCF_000523025.1 Cynoglossus semilaevis
TTGAACCGAGGCTACGCCTTCGTCACCTTCTGTACTAAAGAAGCCACTCAGGAGGCCGTGAAGCTGGTGGGTCAGAGCTGGACTCTGGACTCTGGTGCAGGTTCTGGTTCTGGTCTAGTCCTGACTGATGTTCCCTTCTTCGTTTCAGTGCAACAATCACGAGATCCGTCCTGGCAAACAGATTGGTGTGTGTATATCTGTGGCCAACAACCGTCTGTTTGTCGGTTCAATTCCAAAGAGTAAAACAAAGGAGCAGATTGTTGAGGAGTTCTCAAAGGTCACAGGTGAGAGCGTCTCCTCCTTTCATTCCTTTTCCTCCTCCTCCTCCTGCCACAGCCCAACAATTTCCCTTGTCCTCGCTCTGACACTACCTTGTCGGACCAACAGAGGGCCTCGGCGACGTCATACTCTACCATCAACCCGACGACAAGAAGAAGAACCGCGGCTTCTGCTTCTTGGAGTACGAGGACCATAAAACGGCGGCTCAGGCCCGGCGGCGGCTGATGAGCGGGAAGGTCAAGGTGTGGGGCAACGTGGTGACGGTGGAGTGGGCCGACCCCATCGAGGACCCCGACCCTGAGGTCATGTCCAAGGTAAACAAACTTGTAGACATGGTACTGTTTGTTGTACTACAGTGTCTGTCTGACCTTTGACCTCTGACACTCTGTTCATCAGGTCAAAGTTTTATTTGTCAGGAATCTGGCCAATGGCGTCACAGAAGAACTTCTGGAGAAATCCTTCAGTGAGTTTGGAAAACTGGAGCGAGTGAAGAAGCTGAAGGACTACGCCTTCATCCACTTTGAGGAGAGGGACGCAGCAGTCAAGGTCCTGGAGCAGAACACACACACACACACTCACTCACTCACACTCACTCACACTCACACTCGTGTGTTTCCTGCTCCTCCAGGCTCTGGAGGACATGAACGGGAGGGAGATGGAGGGAGAACCCATCGAGATCGTTTTTGCCAAACCTCCAGACCAGAAGAGGAAGGAGCGAAAGGCCCAGAGACAAGCGGCCAAAACTCAAATGTAAGAGGTTCTGGTTCAGGGAGAAAGTTCTAGAAGGTCAGCAGATGAATGAGGAGTTCTAGTCCAGTTTTTGTGACTGGAGGGCCTGGGGGGGGGGGGGGGGCCATCAGTGTCCTGTAGTCATTTGTCCAATCAGGAAGCAGCAGTGACATCACTTCCTGTTCCCCGTGCCAGGTATGATGACTACTACTACTACCCTCATGCTCAGCACATGCCTCCCCCTGTGAGGGGGCGTGGCCGTGGAGGCAACCGCGGAGGATACTCCTACCCTCCGGACTACTACGGGTACGAGGATTACTACGACTATTATGGCTACGACTACCACAGCTACCGCGGGGGCTACGAGGACCCCTACTATGGCGGTTACGATGACTTCCAGCCTCGCAGCCGCGGCGGAGGAGGTGGCGGCGGCAGCCGGGGCCCGCGCGGCGGAGCTTCTCCGGCCAGGGGCCGCGGGGGAAGCGGCGCTGGTGGCGGCGTACCTCGGGGCAGACCGACCTTCCCCCAGCGAGGGAGTCCAGGACCTGGCCGGGGCGGACGCGGTGCTAGAGGAGGAGTCGGAGGCATCGGAGTGCAGCCCAGAGGGCGTGGAGGGGTACGTGGTGTGAGGGGCGGCCGCGGTGGAAATGTAGGAGGAAAACGCAAAGCTGACGGTTACAACCAACCAGATTCCAAGCGTCGCCAGACCAATAATCAGAACTGGGGCTCGCAACCTATTGCTCAGCAGCCGCTCCAAGGTGGTGACCACTCTGGTAACTATTCTGGTTACAAATGTGAGCAGCAGGAGTTTTATCAGGATTCTTTTGGCCAACAGTGGAAGTAGAGTCGGTAGGCTCCAAACCAAACACTTCTTTTTTTTTTCTTTGACTCTTTTGTTGCTGTCTTTTTATTTAGAGACTCCATCTGATTGGCCCCCAGGCCCACGTGGTTGCCTGCAGGTCCCGCCCTCCCCCCTTCTCCCCCCACACCCTTTTCTCAAATTGATGTTTTTGTACATATTTTAAGAACAGGTGGTGGAGCGGGGCCGACTGCTTCCTTTTATTTGTTCTTAATTTCCTTTTTTAAAATGGCCGTTTTAAAACTTTTCCATGACCAAAGTTTGAAAAAGAAAAATCAATTTTTAGATGAATTCTGTGGTTTTGAGCTCTTGTCTATTTGGCTTCAGCTTTGTCTGTTTTTAGGAGTTCTGTTCTGAGTAGCTGACGCAACAAATCAAGTGTCTCCTAATTAATTATGTCTTTAAAAAAACCCTCCATTTGTATTGTCACCCAGGAAAACCTGTTGTTATTGAAAAGAAGAAAGAGAAAACAAACAAAAAAAAATCACCGTCGTCCAATTTCTTTTCCTTTTTGGCTTGACATTTTGGCTTGTATCCTTTGCTGTTTGTCTGCTCTAATAAACGTATACACACGTGTACAAAAAACAGTCAAATTGTGTTTGAAAATTCATGTTTGGCCAAATTCTCTTTCTTCAAATTGCCTTCAAAATTTGTAAATCGCTCCTTGGTTGGAAGGATCAAAGGTTTGCCAATGTGGGCGTCATAATCGCTACAGCGCCACCTTCTGCATGCCGTCCACTGCCAAACGTCCTGTGTATGTGCAGTGACCATTCTGACCACTTCCTGTTTAACAATATGGTTTTGAATCTCACTGTGGTGCAGCTCTGACCTTTGACCCCTCACTGTTTCTGAGGCTGGAGACTATGGAGAAAAAACCCAAAACCCAATTTGATCCAGTTCAGAGTAAAGATCTGAACCGTGTCCCAGAAAGATCTAGATGCCACTGAAGCCCTGGACACTAACTCTGCATGTTCTCTTCTCATCTGTCCACCTGGCTGTTCATCTCACCTTCTCATCTCACCTGCTTCTTCTCATGCTCTGTGTGTGGCTGTACAAGGAACTGTCATTTGCTGTGAGCGCCTCCTGCAGTTGGAGGCTGCCACAACACCCTACTAATGAAAATGGAAGGAAAACAAACCAACCTTAACCTTAACCACAAACCAACATGCGATTAACCAAAGCTCATAGAGAAGTTCACCGAGATTCAGACCACAGAGACGTCAGTCTCTGTGGTCTGAACTAAAATCTCTGATTTTCTCCATGGACTTTGGTCTGAACTAAAATCTCTGATTTTCTCCATGGACTTTGGTCTGAACTAAAACCTCTGATTTTCTCCATGAGGTTTGGTCTGGTGGTGGGGCTAGTGGCCAACACACCTTTTTATTTTGGCTCTTGTGTCCAAATCATGTCCTTCCAACTCCTGCTGGTTCTGTCAGCAGGGGGCGCCAACGGCAGTCACCAGTGTCTGGTACATTATTAAACCACCCAGATCATTTCCTACTCATGCTTGGTACGGGGGTGTCTCGTTTTGATGTTTAATTGACAACATCAGTGTGTGTGTGTGTGTGTGTGTCCTTGTTCTCCCTGCTCTAATTCTCTGCTTCCTTCTCTGACCTGGGCAGCAGGATCATGGACTGGAGGCTGGTCCTGAAGTCTGGTTCTGAGGCTGGTCACCGACATCTACCAGTGCTGCCACTGACGCCACCGCTGGTAGACTGAGGAATGGTAAGGTCACCTGACTCTCGTGTTCAACCTGTGGTGTCAGACTGGGACCTCGGCCGGTCTCTGGTCTCGGTGTCCAGGAACACACAGCGAGACCAGAGACTGGCCGAGGTCCCAGTCTGACCTGGACCCTCTGTGTTGTTGTTCAGAAGGCTCCCAAAGGTCAAAGGTCACTGTGAGCTTCACACCATCTGTTCTGACATTTGTCTCCACAGAACACGCAGTCCGTCCAAGGTTCCTGACGTGACCTCTGACCTCCTGACCATGGCCCTGACCTCTAGGGGAAACCCTTGGTTTTGTGAAGTCAAGGTCCCAGAAGTCTTTGTAGGATCTGGTCCTTGTTGGTACTGAAGACCTACAGCCATGGTTTCAGGTGGAGAACCTGGTCCAGAGCTGCTCCTCCTGCTGCTCCTCCTCCTCCTGCTCGTCTTCCTCTTTTGAATTTTTATGTCCTATATAATATTTATATTTTGTACATTCTGAGTATTTTTATAATAAAAACTTAAACTCCAACATTTTTGTGCATTTTTTAATCAACAGTTAAGGGTGACCTTTGACCTTCTGAGTTTAATGGACACTAGGGGTCACTAGCCTGTTTTCCTCTGAGAGCTACTCCTCCAAAATAAAAATGGCCGACAGCTCCTCCTGTTGTCTAACATTTATTTTCCAACAAATTCCATTATGTTTCTTTATCTTAGTGACTGTCACTCAATTAACGTCTTTAATTAATTATTTAATGGCGTTTATAATTAACCATTATTTCATATTTATAATTCGGTTTTCTTCTATTTAAAAGATTTTTTATTTTTTAGTTTCACAAAGGCGCCGCGGCGGATGGAATCGTTAGTCTGAACGACATCGCCCTCTGCTGAAAAGACGCAACAACTCCACTCATAGACCAAGGACCACTACATTTAGTCACGAACGAATGATCCAGAATAAATAAAATATGTGACACTTTCTTTAACTCTCACCTTATCTCACACAACTGGATCAGAAAAATAAAAACATCACAGAAACAAGACAAAACGTTAAAATATGAAACAAAATATGAATCATCTGTGTAATGTCCACCACAACTGCTGAAAGTACCATATCTACGACGAAAACTAACCAAAAAACGTTGAACTTTATTGTACGTGAAACAGACAACATAAATAAAAACAAAATGATAAAATATCAATAATATTGTAGCCTGTTGTCTGGTTATTTTTGTGTGACTGTTTAAAAATGTGGGCTGTTTAAAAATCAAATTTGAGGATGGGTAAAAAACAGTCAAAAATGTTCTGGGCTTTTATTTTTACACCGGACATGACGTCTTCTGATCTGGACGACCTTTCCGGAGTTACTGGCCGAGCGCGAATTTCAAACGTTAGCTGGGAGACGTCACTGACTCCTTGGTTAACGACAAGAAGAAGGAAATATATTTAAACATATAAATGTATCAGTGGTAGTTTATTCTCGCGGAAGGACTAAAGACACAACTACGTTGTTTAAAAGATGGATATCAACACGTATTTACAGTAAGTCAGATGCCAAGAAGCCGTTAGCACAGGCGGCTAACGTTGTTAGCCCTACCGACTGTGGTTTCAGCTAACAAGTTTATTTTTAGTAAATAATAGTTTGTGGTTTGACTGTTTATATTATTATTATTGTAATTATTACTAGACCTGAGAATGTTTTGTAGCAACAGTGTTTTAAAATAACTTAACTGATTTTATTTAATGTTTTCTCTCGTTATCGAAACGGTCGGTTTAGAATATTTTTTTCTCCGTTATTAGCGATGTTTTCTCATCAATTAACCCTTCAACATTCTCTTATTATTTATAAAACAACAGATTGTGTTTGTTGTTCACGGAAGTTGGAATTATAATTCAGATTGTGTTGTTGTTCACGGAAGTTGGAATTATAAATTTAACTGTTTTTTTAATGCACTGACTTTGTCCGGAATGGTTAGCGCTGTTTAACGATGACCTCCTGGGGTCACGTGACTTTCCGGTTCGAGTTGATGACTTCCGTCTTGTGGTCTGCAGGTGTTTTGAGAGCAGGTTGAGTTCATATACCGGAGACGATCCTCTGGATCTCTGGGACAAGTGAGTCCTGGTCTTTAGTACCCACACAGAGTGACGTCACAGCACAAAACAACCAATAACACCGCAGTCCTTTAAAACAAACTCAAACGTTGCAGGTTTGTGCAGTATTTGGAGCAGGAGTTACCAGCAGGGGGCAGCAATGGGATCTCAGTGGTGTTGGACAGACTGGTCCAGAGGTTTTTGGACCAGCAGCGTTATGCAAATGACCCCAGATACGTGAACTACTGCATCAGATGTGTGAGTGGCCTAACACACACACACAGACACACACAGGTTTGTTTCTTCTCACTGACTCCCTCCCTCCCTCCCTCTCAGGCCAGTTCCCACTCTGACCCCGTGACCTTGTACGGCCACCTCTTCAGCAGAGGCGTCGGCTCCAGGTCAGCAGCTCTGTTCGTGTCCTGGGCTCAGCACTGTGAACAGAGAGGCCTGAACCAGGAGGCTGAGGCTCTGTATCAGAGAGCTGTGGAGAACCAGGCCCAGCCACAGGAGGCGCTGCTGCACCAGTACAGGTAACCTCCAGCACCCCCCCCCCCCTCCTCCATGCTGCCCAGGATGAAGCTGTTCACGTGTGTAACTGTGTCACTGATCTGACCTGCAGACAGTTTCAGAGCAGGAACCAGGCGCCATCTTCAGGTCACGACCTTTGATTTACAAGAAAGAAAAAAAATCACAAAAATGTTCAGATAAAAATTAAACAAAACTTTTTTTTATTGATTATAGAAATTGTTACGAGTCTGCAGACGACACACCTGAGCCGACAGAGGGGGGCGCAGTCTGACACCCAGTGCCAGGTCTGTGTGTGTGTGTGTGTGTGTGTGTGTGTGTGTGTGACTCTCCCTCAAACCTCCGTTGCTCTGTTCCAGGCGTCTGAGGACTTTCTGACTGAGCCCTCGTCTGTTCACACCCTCGTTACGTGAGTGAAACCTGTGCTTTTATTTTGGAAATCTTTGTTTTTTTTGCTGCTGTTGCCGTGGTGACGCTCCTCTTGTCCACAGAGTTTCCCGCTCAGAGAACGTGGGTGTGGCCCGCTCCACCCAGGGGGGGGTCACCGTGTCAGAGTACCTGAAGGATGAGCTGCTGTGTGACGGAGGAGAGCTCTCCTTTGAGGAGGTGCGGGCGCAGAAGTATTTCTGTGGAGTCAGGGAGAGGGAGAAGAAGCTGCACAAAGACCGTGAGTGGACTGGAACCACAGGAGGAGGAGGAGGAGGAGGAGGTGAAGGGTCGTGGTCCCACTGTCTGTTCTCCTGTTTCCAGTGGAGATGATGCTGATGATGAAGAAGGAGAAGAAGAACATCCACAACATAAAGTCCAAGTTGGAGGAGATGGACCAGAGCATAAGGAGCTGTGGAGTCGGAGGTCGACCTTCATCCACCGCCAGGGTCAGAGCTGTGTGTGTGTGAAGAACCTGTTCTCCATGTCGTTCTCCCTGCCGTTCTCCGTGATGTGCTCCATGTGGTTGTCCATGCCGTTCTCCATGTCGTTCTCCGTGTCGTCCTCCATGTCGTTCTCCATGTTGTTCTCCTGACGTTCTTCTGTCGTTCTCCATGACGTTCTCCTGACGTTCTTCTGTCGTTCTCCATGACGTTCTCCTGACGTTCTTCTGTCGTTCTCCATGACGTTCTACATGTCGTTCGCCATGTCGTTCTCCATGTTGTTCTCCTGACGTTCTTCTGTCGTTCTCCATGACGTTCTACATGTCGTTCGCCATGTCGTTCTCCATGTCGTTCGACATGTCGTTCTCCATGTTGTTCTCCTGACGTTCTTCTGTCGTTCTCCATGTTGTTCTCCATGTTGTTCTCCATGACGTTCTCCATGGCGTTCTACATGTCGTTCGCCATGTCGTTCTCCATGACGTTCTACATGTCGTTCTCCATGACGTTCTTCATGACGTTCTACTGACGATCTCCATGTCGTTCTCCCGACGTTCTCCATGTCGTTCTTCATGACGTTCTCCTGTCCTTCTCCATGACGTTCTACATGTCGTTCTACATGTCGTTCGCCATGTCGTTCTCCATGTTGTTCTCCCTGTCGTTCTCCTGACGTTCTCCCTGTCGTTCTCCCTGCCGTTCTCCGTGATGTGCTCCATGTGGTTGTCCATGCCGTTCTCCATGTCGTTCGACATGTCGTTCTCCATGTTGTTCTCCCTGTCGTTCTCCCTGTCGTTCTCCCTGCCGTTCTCCGTGATGTGCTCCATGTGGTTGTCCATGCCGTTCTCCATGTCGTGTCGTTGATCCCTCACAGACGTCCGTGGTCGGAGCCGCCGCCTCGTCCAGCAGCTGTTTTACCCAGGGTCCTTTGAGCCACCCTGCTCCCTCCACCCGTCTGAGCAGCAGGAGCTCCCCTGGCCTGACGTTGCTCCCTGGGCCTCCTGCTGTCAGAGGAGGAGCAGCAGCTCCTGGTCCCGGTCTCCTCACAGCTGTGGAGGAATCCCAGCATCCTCTCTGTCTCCTGGCTGACAACAGCCTCTGTTTGGAACCAGCGGCGCCCTCTGCTGAGCAGCCTGTGGAATCTGTGCAGGAGAACCTGCGTCTCCTCAGAAGAACCAGCGGCAGTGAGCAGGAGGAGGAGGAGCAGAGGAGCAGTCCGCACCAGTCAGTACTTCATTATTCACTGGAAAGAATCCAGCCCTGGAATGGAACAGAGCCACCTCTGTCTGTGTGTGTGTGTGTGTGTGTCCACTCAGTGTTTTCTCCTTCTCTGTTCCAGACCCTCAGCTCCTCCTGAGGAGGTGGAGGAGAAACAGAACAGTGAGTAAAACCTCCTTTTTTTCCTCTCCTTTTGAAAACTCCTCTGCTCCTTCTTAAACACCTCCCTCCTCCTCTCCCCCTCCCCCCCCCGTCTCCCTCAGTGTCTCAGGGAGGCTCCATCAACCTGTCTCACGTCACCCCCAACAGTTCTCTGGTCTATATCCAGGCCACGCCCTCCAGGGTTCTCCCCTCCCCCACAGTCAACACACGAGAGGCTCTGGGTGAGTCGGCTTCTCCTCCCCTTCTCCTCCCCTTCTCCTCCCCTTCTCCTCCCCTTCTCCTCCCCTCTCCTTTAGCTCTAATGTCAGGGGTCAGACCCAGGGTCACATCGGTGCGCCCAGATTATAGCCCACAGGCCTTATGTTTGACGTGTCCCGCCTGCAGACGCCATCATGGACATGTTCCAGGCGCCCACTCTGCTGGAGGAACCCTTCAACGGAACGACGGCGTTCCTCACAGCAGAGAAGGAACGTGACGGTGAGTTCTGGTCCAATCCAGATTACAGTCCTTAATCCTGGTTCTAGTGCTCCTCACCTCCTCCTCTGCTGGTCTGCAGGACTTCCCCCTGGTCTCCTGAATCCTCCCAGGTCCTTCACCGTCTTCCAGGACGAGGACAAGGAGAACAGCAGGTGATCCACAGGTTCCTGTTAGAACCGATCTGTCTGATCTAGATCTATGTAGACCATGGTTCTGTGGTCTTCTCCTCAGAACCTCTGCTCCTGCTGCGCTGGACAAATCCAGACCGGTTCGGACTCTGGCTGAGGTCCCAGCGTCCAGGAGAGACAAACCAAACGTGAGTGAGACTCGGACCGTGACCCGGACCATGAACCAGAACCAGAACCTGTCTCTGAGGGTCAGGGTCTGGGTCTGGACTTTAGGGTCCAGATGTGAGAGTCTGTGTTTGGACTGACTCCTGGTGTTTCCTGAGCAGGAGACTCCTCCTGACCTGACACCAGATGACAGTACCATGTGGGGCGCTGCTCCCTACAGCTCCCTCCACTGGTTGGCTGCTTGTCCCAACAGTACCAGTGACTTTGCTCCTCTGGCCCAGTTCGTCTCCACACCCTTCACCAACAAGAACCCTGGGACCAGCAGCGACTTCTACCAGGACCAAGGTACCAGCTCAGGCCTGTGTGTGTGTGTGTGGGGGGGGGGGTGTCCATGTCCATGTCCATGTCCTGGTTCTCCGCCTCTGCTCAGACAGCAGCAGTGACAGTGTGGAGGTCCACAGGTGTGGAGGAGCAGAGACCTTCATCAGACGACAGAGCAAGAAGCTCAGGTGAGGGGGGGGGGGACAAGGGGGGGTGTGGTCTCTCCCCCACTCCTGTCTCACACTCCTGTCTCACACTCCGTCTCTCTGACTCCTCAGTCCCATCCTGGAGCAGAGTCCCTCAGAGGAGAAGCTGTGTGACTCCACCCTGGGTCACCTCCTCCCCTCGCTCAGACACGGCACCATCATAGGTGAGGGGCACCACCGCCTCACCTCCTCCTCCATCACCATGGTGCAGCCCGTACCCCCTGCTGTGCTCTCCTTCAGAGATCAGACCCCCTCCTCCTCCTCCTCCAGTGGGCGGGGCTGGGAGGTGTACACCAGTCCAGACGCTGTGATGTCACAGGTTCATCTTCAAACGTTACTAACGGGTCACGTGGCTCTGCTTCAACTCCCCCTTGTGGTGGTGATGTAACCTACAGTTTGACAATCAGACGTCTCCTCCTCAGAGCCGTGGCTCCAGGACTGAGGTCTTCAAGATCCTGGAGGACCAAGAAGAACCGCAGGAGTCCAGTCCAGATCTGGGGGTTCCCATGAGTCCAGACCGGAGGAACATCCAGCTCCCAGAACCGACCGCCTTCCTGAGTCCACGACGGCCCTGGGTCCACAATCACAACGGGACCCGGGACGCCCCCATGAGTCCAGAGCCGGGATTCTTCAGCGATGTTCCCATGAGCCCCGAGCAGCCGATGATGTCACCGCGCCTCAGTGTCGCCGACCACGACGAGTCCGTGAGTCCAGAACCAGAACCAGGAGCCGGGAACCCTGAGAGCAGCGCGGTCCAGCAGCAGCTGGTCTCTGACCCCTGGGACCAGGACCTGCTCCGTCAGCTGCTGGCGTCCTTGACCCCGCCCCTCACCGCTCACCCACGCTGCGTCACGTGGCCGTGTCAGCTCCCCGCCGTCGCCCCCAAGACCACCCTCTGCCTGGGTGACTCCAGGGACCCCGCCCCTCCAGGTCCACTCTGGGTCCATGTGGACTGTGTCCTGGGGGAGGGGGCCTTCGCTACCGTCTACCAGGCCACTGACCCCGTGACCTCTGAGAGGATGGTTCTGAAGGTTTGCTCCAGTACAGAGTGCACTACAGCTCACTAACAACGGGGGGCGCTCTCACTACGCTGTTGTTGACTCTGTTGTGTCACCAGGTCCAGAAACCGGCCAATCCCTGGGAGTTCTACATCCACACTCAGCTGGACGCTCGGCTGCCGCCTCAGCTCCGCCCACTTTTCAGCAGAGTGACCTCAGCTCACCTGTTCCACAACGGCAGCGTTCTGGTGGGGGAGCTGCACGGCTACGGGACCCTG
>NC_024313.1:13551184-13554706 GCF_000523025.1 Cynoglossus semilaevis
AGTCCCAGCCTGACAGGCTCCTCCCTCAGCCGCTGGTGCTCTACTTCACCGCCTGTATCCTCCACATGGTGGAGCTGCTGCACAGCGTCCAGGTGGTCCACGCTGACATCAAACCTGACAACTTCCTGCTTGGAGAGAGGTGAGGCCACGCCCCCTCAGGAGGGCCAGACTGAGACCTCCTCACGCCTCCTGAACTCTCTCCTCCTCCTCCTCCTCCTCCAGGTTCCTGGACAACTGTGGTTTTGAGGCCGAGAACCTGAACCACGGTTTGGTTCTGGTCGACCTGGGTCAGAGCATCGACATGAGGCTTTTCCCAGAAGGCACTGCTTTCACCGCCCGCTGTCAGACGTCGGGCTTCCAGTGCACGGAGATGCTGAGCGGTAAACCCTGGAACTACCAGGTGACAGGAAGTGACGTCGTGGATGTGGGTGTGCAGCCCGGTGGTGCAGCGGGTTCTTCATCTGTTCCTCTGTGTTTTCAGAGCGACTACTTTGGTCTGGCAGGAACCGTCCACTGTCTGCTGTTTGGGACCTACATGCAGGTCACCAACCGGGACGGGGTCTGGACCACCAACGCTGTCTTCAGAAGGTGAGTGCGGTGGTCCACTGCTGACCACGGGGGGGCAGCAGAGAGTCGGGGTCGGTCCGGACTCTAGTGTCTTCTTCTCTGCTGTTACAGAAACCCTCACAGCGCCCTCTGGCTGCGGTTCTTCCACTCCTGACTGCGGTTCCCTCCCAGACCTCCGGAACCTCCGTGCTCAGCTGACCGACGTCCTGCGGCAGAACTACAGCGGGAAACTGTCCATGTTGAAGAGCCGTCTGCAGGTTCTGCTGCTGGAGAACCGAAGGTCGACCCGACGCTGACCAGGACCAGGACCAGGACCACACGGGGTCAGACCTAGATGATAGATACTGGGATCTAAACCGGACCAGAACCAGGACCAGGACCACACGGGGTCATGACCAGATGATAGATACTGGGATCTAAACCAGACCAGAACCAGGACCAGAACTCTTCTTCAAATCTTCAAAACATTTTTTTTCTCCTTTTACAGAAGAAATTGAAGAGAAATCAGTTCAGACTTTGAGGTTTTTATTGTTGTTCATTTAACAGATGATGTTAGCGCCTCCATGTGGTAGGCATTAAGTTAGTCACTAAACTAAAACAAACTGAAATAAAATCAAACTGTTTAAGTCTAAGACGCAGCGTCACAAACTTTCTTTGACCAAAGAGTCAAAGTCCACGGAGAAAACCAGAGATTTTAGTTCATATATTCACACTCCTACTTTATTTTCCTTCACACAAACCACACACAGGAAGTCCAGCGAGACTTTCAGTGTAAGAGCACCTTTGGTTTGTCCCCGTGCTGCCGTTCCTTCTGGTTGATGTTCAACCTCGTTGTCATTTTTATTTAACAAACCAAAACAAGAACACAGGGGAATGGAGTTGAACTAGCACCTTTTCATCTTCTGACGTCATCTACCTACAGTTACGTGGGAAACTCTCAAAGCTCCTAAATCTGCTGGGAGACGGAGCTGCTGCGGTTCTTCCGGTCGGTAAATGTGGCTAAAAATAAACCACTTTAAACCAGTTCTTCGTTGTGTGGGTGACAAACAGACAACGAAGCAAAACTCAAAGGACACACCGGCATCGGAGGCTGTTCACGGAGGGTTCGGCTTCTTCGTGGTTAACGTTTACACATCCGTAACTATCGCCGGAAGTTACTGGAGGAGGTCTTCAAAATAAAGTCCTGTCCATCTGAAGTGGACGCAGTCATTTCCCCTGCGTTTATTGTTAAAATGGCTCAGGATATAAAACCAAAAATACAAATGTGATCAAAAAAAGACGACTTTGAACTGAAGAGAGAATCGGTTTGGGAAACTTTTGAAATGTTGCTGACTTTACTGAACGTTCCACTTCAGAAAATAAAACGTTTGACACAATATTCTTGAAATAATCCAAGAGTGACACCAGGACCAGGAGCAGGAGGAGGAGGAGGAGGTTGACTCACTCACAGTGGGTGAGAGCAGAGGTTAAATTTAGATCAGAGAGTCAGAGCTGACACAGGACCAGGACCAGGATCCAGATTGTCCAGGACCAGGACCAGGATCCAGATTTAAAGGACAGAGGACTTTAGAACCTCAGAGGATCTGGAACCTCAGGTTGGACTCACTGACTTTCTACTCTTCATTTTGACAAGGAAACTCCAATCACTGATTTCAGCTCTGAGAGACACAGCAGTTCCAACAGTCACAGAGGAACTGGTTAGAACTGATCAGAACTGATTAGAACTGATTCACTGGTAGTGGTGGAGCAGCAGCTGCTGAGTCTCTGACAGAGAAAATCACTGGTTTGAATCTGAGGTTTGGTTTTGGTTCAGGTGCAGTTTTTCCTTGAACAGATAATTCAGTCGTAGAAGAACTCTGTGGTCAGTCTGTGGTCAGGCTGTGGACAGTCTGTGGTCAGTCTGTGGACAGTCGGTGGACAGTCTGTGGTCAGTCTGTGGACCGGCTGTGGTCAGTCTGTGGACAGTCTGTGGACAGTCTGTGGTCAGTCTGTGGTCAGGCTGTGGACAGTCTGTGGTCAGTCTGTGGGCAGTCTGTGGTCAGTCTGTGGGCAGTCTGTGGTCAGTCTGTGGGCAGTCTGTGGACAGTCTGTGGACAGTCTGTGGTCAGTCTGTGGTCAGGCTGTGGACAGTCTGTGGTCAGTCTGTGGGCAGTCTGTGGACAGTCTGTGGACAGTCTGTGGGCAGTCTGTGGTCAGTCTGTGGACAGTCGGTGGACAGTCTGTGGTCAGTCTGTGGACAGTCTGTGGTCACGTTTATACACCCTAGCTGGACTGTTTCTAAACTGACCCTTTGGGAGGACAGAGCTACATGCCCCACAACAGTGACACACACTGGTTGTCTTTGTTATAACATTGCTCATTTGATGTTTGATACTTTTCATATACGACTTTGTCCCGGTTGGTTGGCGAGCCTGTGACATCATCACATTCCTGACGGCACTTCCTGGTGTTTGTGCCGAGTGACATTGACGATTTGTCTGTCCTCACCGTCCACCGCCTCCGGTTCAATTTGGAAAAATGTTCCAGAGCTGAACTTCATGTGGAGGCCAAACGATAAACNTCCTCACCCCTCTTCATCGGGGAAGTGACCTCAGGCTGCGTCCATGTGACTGGCGTGTGTGAGTTGGCGGCGCTCAGCTGCGGTGATGTCATCCTTCTGGAGGCTCTTGTCTCCCCCTGCTGACAGAGTGTCCTCCCCCACTGGACTCCCCCCACTGGACTCCCCCCACTGGACTCCCAGACTGCACTTGTTTTTGTTGGTGTGGAACTGGTCTCCTGGTTGATTTGGTCTGTTTGTGACCGTGGTGAACTTTAACCTTTAACCTTTTGTGCTGTGCTTCCTGTTTTTGACTTGTTTTCGTTCACCTGGTCACATGGTTCACCTGGTCACATGGTCTCAGACACTCTGACCTGGGCCTGTTGCAGCTTTGTTTGTTTACACTGTAGCTGTGGGGG
>NC_024313.1:13554714-13556916 GCF_000523025.1 Cynoglossus semilaevis
GTCAAACGTCAGGCATGTGAGGGTCAGCTGACGTCTGATAAAATGATCTCCTCACAGACACAAACCAGGAGCCGGACTAGACCAGACTGGGACTGGGCTGTGGTCTACAGACTGACCTGTTTACAGTCCACAGACTGGACTTGGTTAACCAGACTTAGTTAACTAGTTAACTAGTCCAGTTTCCCTGTTTTCTGCAGTTTGATTGCTTTTGTCTGATCTCTGATCGCAGGTCGTTCAAAAATGCGTTCCAGGAACAGCAGCGCCGAGAGTCCAGACCAGGCCGATGGGGGACACGTCCAGTCTGGGAAAGGTTTCATCAAGCAGGAGGAGGAGGAGGAGGAGAGGAAGAGGAGCAACATGAAAGTCCAGAAGGAGGAGAAAGACGGGAGACGGAGGACGACGGCGGCTGAACTGTCCAAGACCGACCTGCTCCACCTGCTGGGAATCATGGAAGGAGAAGTTCAGGTGGAGCTTAACCCCCCCCCCCCCCCCCCCCCCCCACCCGCTAACCGTTAGCCAAAAGTAGATAACAGATCAGTGGACGAGCAGCAGACGATGACAAGAATTAGCCCAAACTTGAGCTAAAACGACTAAAATAAGAGATGGCTAAGAACAGTTGAAAAGATGCTAACTGTAGATGTGATAACAAGCTAACAGGCTAGCGGTAAATGGTTAGGTGTAGACAGACATCACTAGTCGAGTCAACAGATGAGACTGTGTCTCCTCAGGCCAGAGAGGACGTCATCAGTCTGCTGAAGTCGGACGGAACCAGGCCTGAGACCCTGGAGGCTCACTATGGATCCGCTGCCCCCTACAGGCCTCTGCAGGCACTGCAGAGAGACGCAATGCTGGTCAAAAGCAGCGACAGCAACGATGACGTGTACGAAAAGCCCATGGCTGAGGTGAGAAGACCAGACCAGGGTCAGTCCAGACCAGGGTCAGACCAGTCTTTAACGTCTGCTTTCCCTGCTCAGCTGGAGCGTCTGGAGGAAGAAGGAGACGTACCGACGGATGTTAGAGCAGCTCCTGCTGGCGGAGAAGTGTCATCGTCGCACCGTGGCTGAGCTGGACAACGAGAAACGCAAACACATGGATTTTATGAACAAGAGCGACGACTTCACCAACCTGCTGGAGCAGGACAGAGAGAGGTGAGTCATGTGCACCTAGTTGCAGTACCACAGATGGCCAGCAGGCTTAGGTCACTGGAGATCTCAGTTAACTCAGTGAAGTTTCATTTCTTCTTCTTCTTCTGCTCCCATGGTCGTAGACTGAAGAGGCTCCTGGAGCAGGAGAAGTCCTACCAGACACGCAGGGACAAGGACCAGTGCAGAAGGTTGGAGAAGGTCCGAGAGGAGCTGGTGAAGCTCAAGTCCTTCGCCCTGATGTTGGTAGACGAGCGGCAGCGGCTCGTGGAGCAGATGGACCGGCAGAACCAGGAGATCCAAGACCTGAGCCTCAAACTGAGGCAGGCAGAACATTGTTTGGCTGCTGCCAAGGTGGACGGGCAGAAGATGTTCAAGCTGGAGACTGAGCTGGAGCACAAGACCACCAAGTTCTCACAGGAGCATGAGGAGATGACCGTGAAGATGGCCCAACAGGAAGTCCAAGGTCGGCAGCTGAGGCTCCAGCTGGTGGCGCTGTCACAAAAGGTGGAAGAGCTGGAGGCGAAGAACAAAGTGCTGCAGAAGTCGGAGGAGGACCTCCAGGAGCTGAGGCAGAAGATCAGCAGAGGAGAGTGCGGCAGTTCTTCTCTGGTGGCAGAGCTGGAGAACCTGCGGAAGAAAGTTCTGGAGATGGAAGGGAAGGACGAAGAACTCACCAAAACAGAAAGTCAGTGTCAGGGTCTGAGAAGACATCTGCAGGAGGAGGAGCACCGCAGCCAGGAGCTGACGCTGGAGGTGGACAAGCTGCAGAAGAGGATGGTGGAGCTGGAGAAGCTGGAGGAGAAGGTCAGCAGGACCAAAAAGGAGTGTTCTCAGGTCCACACAAGCCTGGAGAAGGAGAGACACGTGGTGAAGGATCTGGCCGGAGAGCTGGAGGCTGTGAAGACCAGACTGAAGGAGCTGGAATCTTCAGAGTCAAAGATGGCCAAGACACAGGCGGTCCTCAAAGATGATCTGCTGAAGATGAAGTCCTTCACCGTGGTCCTGGTTGATGAGAGGAGAACCGTGGCCGAAAGACTGAAGCGAGAAGAACGGAAGA
>NC_024313.1:13556935-13558603 GCF_000523025.1 Cynoglossus semilaevis
AGAGCAGGCCAAGGTCACGGAGGTCACCGAGAAGCTGATCGAGGAGAGCAAAAAACTTCTCAAAGTCCAATCTGAGATGGAGCTCCAGGTGAGCGCCCTCACCCAGGAGAAGGAGGAGCTCCAGAGGAGACTGGCAAGAGAAGAAGACAAGCGTCAGGAGCTTCACCTCCAGCTGAGCAGGATGGGGCGGGGGTCTGAGGAGGAGCTGCAGAGAAACAAGGAGGTCCACGGGAGTCCCCAGGAGGAGCGGAAGGTGGAGGAGCTGACTCTGGAAGTAGAAAGACTCAAGTCCAGACTCAAACAGCTGGAGGTGGTGGAGGGAGACCTGATGGAGACCGAGGACCGGTACGACCTGCTGGAGAAACGGTTTCTGACGGAGCAGGACAAAGCGAACGCTCTGGCCGAGCTCCTGGAGGAGGTGAAGAGTCAGGTGGCTCGGAACAAAGGTGAGACGTTCGGTCCCGAGGCCGAGCTGAGACAACGCTGTCAGAGGGAAGAAGCCAAAACCAGGGAGCTGCAGACCGACGTCCAGGCTCTGAAGGAGAAGATCCACGAGCTGATGACCAAGGAGGACCAGCTGTCCCAGCTGCAGGTGGACCACGCCGTCCTGCAGCAGAGGTTGATGCAGGAGGACCAGGTGAAGAACCACATGAGTCAGGAGGTGCAGAGTCTGACCAGGGAGCTGGAGGCCACCAAGTGCTACAGCCGCGCCCGGAGGCCCAGCAGCAGTGGTCGGAGGATGGTGGACGTCCCGGTGGCCTCCAGGGCGGTGCAGACCGACGCCGTCCCAGAGAATCGGACTGAGGAGGAGGAGACCACAGCGGGCTTCATCCACAAATCAGTTCTGGAGGAAAACGACTTGATGAGCAACCTCCGACAGCGGGGTCCGAGGATCCCCAAAGTTCTGGAACGGTTCCCCCCCGCGGCTGCAGACCTGGCGGCCCGAAACTCCTGGGTTCCTTGGATGAGAACGAAGGAGGCGCTGGTCCCGGACCGGACCTCCTCCACCTCCAGCAGGACGTGGTCTTCCTCTCCACAGAAGCCCGGCCGCCCTCTTCACATCCGTGTCACCCCGGGTCCTGAGAACACTCGTGCCACCCTGGAGATCTCCGGTCCTGGAGCTGAGGACTTCTTCTCCAGCACCACCATCGTCCCCACTCTGGGGCTCCAGAAACCTCGCATCACCATCGTCCCTAAGACCACCGCCGCCGCCACCGCGGCGTCCAAAACCCAAACCTGTGACGCCGCAGGAAGCCCGCGCAGAGCCAAGTCTCCGGTTACCATAACAACCGTCTCCAGGACCAGGAGTCCAGAGAGCTGCGGTGGCCCTGGTTCTGCCGGTGTCCGGTCTCCAGTCTCCATCATCACCGTCAGCGCCGCACCTGTGGCCGACGCCTGCGCATCGCCTGAGCCTCACGACAGGACCGGCCCAGAGAAGACACCTGGACCTCCGGCGTCTCAGAGGTTCTGCTCCAACAGCAGCAACATCATCACCACCGAGGACAACAGGATCCACATCCACCTGGGCCCGCGCTTCAAAGGCTCCTCCGACGGACGCCGCGGCTCCGTGGTCACCATCAAACCGGGAACCCTGCCGCGGTCCCCGCCCCAGACCTCCGCAGGAACCCTGCCGCGGTCCCCGCCCCAGACCTCCGCAGGCCCGCGACC
>NC_024313.1:13559170-13560683 GCF_000523025.1 Cynoglossus semilaevis
CGCGCCCCCCGCGGCACCCCTGCCGCGGTCCCCGCCCCAGACCTCCGCAGGACAGAGCACAAAGACCAGCAGCCTGACCATCACAGCCGTCAGTTCTGCAGCGTCCTGGTCCACACAGTCTGGGGTGAGATGTTGGTCAGATGTGTTCACAGTAGAAGGGAAGGTTCCAGAACTTTAGGATCAGGCCTCACCCCCTCACCCTGTCACCCTGTCACCCCCTCTCCCTCTCACCCTGTCACCCTGTCACCCCCTCTCCCTCTCACCCTGTCACCCTGTCACCCCCTCACCCTCTCACCCCTCACCCTGTCACCCCCTCACCCCCTCATCCTGTCACCCCCTCACCCTGTCACCCTGTCACCCCCTCTCCCTCTCACCCTGTCACCCTGTCACCCCCTCACCCTCTCACCCCCTCACCCTGTCACCCTGTCACCCCCTCTCCCTGTCACCCTGTCACCCCCTCACCCTCTCACCCTCTCACCCTGTCACCCCCTCACCCTGTCACCCTGTCACCCCCTCTCCCTGTCACCCTGTCACCCCCTCACCCTCTCACCCCCTCACCCTCTCACCCTCTCACCCTGTCACCCTGTCACCCCCTCACCCTGTCACCCTGTCACCCCCTCACCCTGTCACCCTGTCACCCCCTCTCCCTGTCACCCTGTCACCCCCTCTCCCTCTCACCCTGTCACCCTGTCACCCCCTCTCCCTCTCACCCTGTCACCCTGTCACCCCCTCACCCTCTCACCCCTCACCCTGTCACCCCCTCACCCTGTCACCCTGTCACCCCCTCTCCCTGTCACCCTGTCACCCCCTCTCCCTGTCACCCTGTCACCCCCTCTCCCTCTCACCCTGTCACCCTGTCACCCCCTCACCCTGTCACCCTGTCACCCCCTCACCCTCTCACCCCCTCACCTCAGTGACACAGACTGACCGCAGGAGGCAGCAGAGGACCAGCAGCTGTCGTTTCCGTGGTGACCAATAGTTGAGTCTCTTTTTCAGCCGTTCCGCTGCTGAGGATTGTACCGTCCGTCTCTTCCAGGTGGGGGCAGCAGACATCTGGTCAAGTCAGAACACGACTTCCAGGATCCCAGCGTCCAACGGCGTGAAACCAGCGACCGGCAGCAAGGCACTTCTGGGCCCGTCCACAGTAGCCAGGTTAGAATCCCGGGCCGACGGCCAGTCCATGAAGATCCAGCTGAGGTCCACCACGGTGTCCACGGTGTCCACGGGGACCACGGGGACGAAGAGCTGAGGGCGGAGCGGGAGTGTGTGTGGGTGTGTGTGTGGGTGTGTGTGTGTGTGTGCGCGTGCGCGTGTGCGTGTGCTTTCCACAGGTGAAACAATAAAGGATTCTTTTGTCTGACATTGTTGACCTTTGACCTCAGACTCTGTCCTTTTATCTCTGAACTTCAAGGTTTCCTCTCATCTTTATAGTTAAAGTCCATGTCAGACTATACACAGGCTGACCACAGGAGGGCGCCGTGGACCAACATTGAACTTGGCTCTTGGACTTCAG
>NC_024313.1:13561792-13563091 GCF_000523025.1 Cynoglossus semilaevis
TGTGTGTACTGTGTGTACTGTGTGTACTGTGTGTGTACTGTGTGATGACTGATTGTTGTCTGTTTTATTGTCAGTTTACAGTGAGTGGTATTTACATCAACAGGTCGTTGACATCGCCCCCTGCTGACACTCAACAGCTCCTCCTTCAAGGGCTGTTGAGAACAATGAACCACATCAGGGTCTGTGTCCAGCCCGGCCACCAACCGACGCAACCCGACGACAACCATGACAACCATGACAACCATGACAACCATGACAACCGACGACAACCACGACGCTGCAGCCACTCCAACACTGGGGTAAAAACGGCCCCCGTGGTGGGGGTCAAAGGGTCAAAGGGTCAAAGGGTCCCTGAAGCCCCTGAGAGGCTGGTCCGGACTGGGACTTGGACCTTGGTGAAGCTCCTCCTCACTCCAGCAGCAGGGGGCGCTCTCAGCGCGACCTTCACTCCGTTCTAATCCCACTGATTTAATAAAGCTGACAGATGCTGTGAGCCCCTCCAGAGATGGTTGCTATGACAACAGCGCCTCCTTTGGGCAGTCAGGAGGAGCGGGGAACTGTGTGGAAGGAGGAGCAGAGGATGAGGACGGGGTCCTCGTCTGATGGTCCCTGATGGTCTGGGTTCAGGTCCAAACCTCTGACCAGGGTTCTGGGTTCCTTTGGTTCGGGTCAGAACTCTTCTCCTCACTGGTCCTGAAATGAGCTGGGATTCTGGTCCCAGTTACTGGTGTAACGTGACCTCTGGTTCAGGAGGAACTTCTCACCATGACGTGTTTGTCTTTGGTCCAGAGTGAATATGGATCACTTCACCATCTGGAGAACAAGAAGTGGATCAGGCTCAAGTTCTGAGACATGAATATGAAGACCAGGACCAGCTGCTCCCACAGAAAATGACCAGAGGAGACTCCACAGAACCAGGGGAGACTTCACAGAACCAGAGGAGCCTCCACAGAACCAGAGGAGACTCCACAGAACCAGAGGAGACTCCACAGAACCAGAGGAGACTCCACAGAACCAGAGGAGACTCCACAGAACCAGAGGAGACTCCACAGAACCCAGGAACCAGAGGAGACTCCACAGAACCAGAGGAGCCTCCACAGAACCAGAGGAGACTCCACAGAACCAGAAAATGTAGCACCAGAAAAATGGTGTGTTAAATGACTGGTTTTCTTTTTGGACTTTGGTTCAGGACAGACGACTGTCTAATCCAAACTCTCAGTCTGTGCATCACGTCTCCAGAGCAGCAGCAACAGGACGTCACCGTGGTGGAAACGAGAAATGGGGGATGAGTGGGGATGA
>NC_024313.1:13582862-13584057 GCF_000523025.1 Cynoglossus semilaevis
TCTCAGTGATGACAGAGTGATGAGGTCTTTAGTGAAAACCATTTCCTCCTGTTGATCTGCAGTGTTTGTGATCCAACAGGTGTTGAGAGGATGATGTTCATCAGCTGAAGCCGTGATGACCTCATCGATCCGTCTACGGCCGGGATTGAGTGGAATGAGTCTTAAATCAACTGTGCTGCCCGTAACTGATGATTTCATGTGTGTCCATGAGCTTTACAGAGGAAAAACAAAATCAGCCACTTTTGATCCCTGACCGCTGTCAAATGTAACAAGGAAACCCTCTGAACAGCCTGTGAAAATGTGCACTGTCCCTTTAAGGACTGCTCTCGGTGCTGTTTCCTCTGAGTGATGACAGTCTGTTTTAATTGCAGTGACATTTGTCCTAATGATGTGGAGATAATTAAATCCTGGTTCATTTTTCATCTGGAGGATCAGGTTTCACTGGTGTTTGAGTCAAGTCTGTCTGACCAATCACAGTCGTCACACCTGTGATATTGACACCATGTGATTAGAGCAGCAGGACCACCAGAACCACCAGAACCACCAGAACCATCAGGAGCTGGTGGTTCTGAACAGATGAGCTACAGTCAGACTACAGTCAGACTACAGTCAGACTACAGTCAGACTACAGCAAAACCAGGAGCAGGAGGAAAAATAACCAGGATCAGACTCTGACCCAGGATCAGACTCTGACCCAGGATCAGACTCTGACCCAGGATCAGACTCTGACTCTGACCCAGGATCAAGGATCAGACTCTGACCCAGGATCAGACTCTGACCCAGGATCAGCCCGTGTGACTTATTTATTTTTCACTGACGTTTGTTCGTCTTCATCCACTCTCCTGCTGCTGTTCACCTTCCCAATGACTCTCATAAACATGAAGCTCTCCTCCTCCTCCTCCTCCTCCTCCTCCTCCTCCTCTTCCTCCTCTTCCTCCTCCTCTTCCTCCTCCTCAGAGAAAACACTGCTGCTGTCAAACATTTCACAGCAGCAGTGTTAACAAACCCAGCTAACAGTTAATCTTAGCTGAAGGAAGTGAAGAATTATCCAGAATAGAACCAACACACAGAGGAAGAGTTGATCATAAACATCCATCCATCCATCCATCCATCCATCCATCCATCCATTTTCATCTGTTACCGGGTCACAGGGGCAGCGGTCTCTATGACCCTCACCCACATCACACTGCACCGT
>NC_024313.1:13584074-13586581 GCF_000523025.1 Cynoglossus semilaevis
CCCTTCCTGTGGTGGTGATTCCATCTTGCCCAGGAGGTGAACCCTGGGGTTTCACACCAACGACAGAGACGTTGGCTCTGGGTCAAAGCGCCACTGATCATAAACAGTTTTCTGTAAATAAAAACAGTCAAAAATGTTTTTGAATGAAAATATTTATTTATCTTTACATCAAACGATCACAACTAGCTTGACGAGCTGAGTTAGCATCAAAGGGTTCACATGATCGGAACTGAATCTGGATCAAAGAAAATCACACCAACCACTTTAACTGAAAGAAGAAACAAACACACACACACACACACACACACACACACACACACCATCACACGGTCTGGACCGTAGGACCCTGGTCTTCGGTGCCGGTACCAGGTGTTTCTGGTCCTGGTTCATGGAGCCACTTCCAGTCTCTCTGAGTGTTCATTGGCTGCAGCTGCTGCGGTGGGCGTGGTCTTCCTGATGGAGGCGAGGCGGATGTGGGTGGTGCTGTTGATGTAGCTCACCTGACGTTCCGGGGTCCGACGTGAGTGACACCGCAGTTGACTGAGGAGGACCATGAAAACCAGGAAGACAAGAAAGAGCAACACGAGTTTAGCATCTGGTTTCAGACGTGTCGGCGCTGGTGCCACGTGACTGGTACCGACGGTCACCTGTTGAAGTGTCGGCGGAAACTTTCGCTCAGCAGGTAAAGGGCGAACGGGTTGACACAGGACGAGGAAAAGCTGAGGACGCGGGCCACCAGCGTGATGACCAGGTGAGTCACAGACACGTCCAACTGCTGGTGGTGAAAGGAGCGGTACATGTAGAGCACGTGGTTCGGGAACCAGCAGAGGGCGAACAGTCCCACGAAGACCAGAACGATCTTAGCCAGACGCTTCCTGGTCTCCATCTGAGCACGGGAGGGTATCGTTAGAAGTTGTTAGCATGAGATTAAGGTACCGTTAGCATCAAACCAAGGTGTTATATATAAAGTCAATTAAATGTTAAATGTTTATTTAATTAAATGTTCTGCGGCGAAACTATCGTAGCATTAGCATAAGTGACTAGTTGTGTTTTGTTAGCTTAAAACTAAAGTCAAAGGTTAGCATGTGGCTTATTTGTTGTTAGCTGTTATTCTAAGGTTATGTCGTAAACATCTACCGTTATAGCTAACAATTAGCTAAATGAAGCTCCAGCTAACAGCTAACAGTTGACATAACAACAGAAAAGTGAAGCAGCCAACCAGCTGTACGGTTAGCATAGCATCACCGTAGAATCCAGATGAAAGTGAGTGTTTTTCTCCCCTGGTTTTTGAATCCCACTGGGACACGAGTCTAAAGGTCAGAGCTTTTAAAGCCTTGACCTCAGGGCTGGGTCTGAAAGCTTCTGGGCAGCGGTGGGACCCCGACCCTGGTGTTGACCTGGTCTCAGGACGTCCACCTTGTTTCTTAGGAATGAGCTTTAAATGTCGGATGAAAATGTCAAGTGTGTTTCTTCTAAACTCAACATGTCCTACGGTCAGTGAACACATCACACGTCTGAGCGCTTCATGTTCCAGGAGTGGGAACAGGAAAGGAAGTGACCAGGGTCCAGACCACCAGGGTCCAGACCACCAGGGTCCAGACCACCAGGGTCCAGACCACCAGGGTCCAGACCACCAGGGTCCAGACCACCAGGGTCCAGACCTTCAGTACCAGGGCCAGGTCACCTGCTTCCTGCTGTGCTGACTGACTTCTCCTGGAATATCGTGAGCGCTCCGGACCAGCGTACAGGCGATGTGGTAATAGTAGACGGAGATGATGGAGAGAGGAACCAGGAAGTAGACCAGGAAGATCAGCACGGAGTGGATCTTGGGGTGAACCTGGTCTGACGAGGGATATGGGACACAGTTGTCAAAGGTCAGGTTGGACTGGTTCCTGTGACCCTGGAGGGAGAAGAGGACACGAGCTGATTGGACAGTGACAGAAGGTAACCTGCCCCCTGCTGGTCACTGCTAATGAGCACATCACATGAACACCAGGTGAGTGTTGGGGGGGGGGGTCATGTGTCTCACCTGCATGGGGACAACCTGTGAGAAGACGGCCTCTGGTACAGCCAGCAGAGCAGACAGCAGCCAGATGAAGGTGGTCTTCACACCGGTCCAGAAGACAGCGCTGGACGTCGGGGGGGGGGGGGGGGGTCATGTGTCCATAAAGTGTGTTACAACTCTCTTGAAAAGGTCAAGAGTCTCTGATGAGATCGATAAACATGGTTGGACCATAAAGTAGGTAATTGCTGTGCTGCGCTACCTTCCTGATGGTGCTTGGATAAAACAATTCAACATGTTCTGCCTGTAGGTGTCACTGCTGACAGACAGGAACAGTCAGAACAGTGACCACCACGTAGACTGTCACTACTGACTGCTGCTGCAGTGGGGGGGGAGGAGGGGGAGGAGGGGAGGAAAGAGCACTCCTGTCTTCATCCTCTTGACCTCAGTCAGAGAAGGTCAGTTTGAGGAGAACGACTTGTCTTCTGACCCATAATGAGAGGAG
>NC_024313.1:13586783-13587977 GCF_000523025.1 Cynoglossus semilaevis
CGTCCTCGTCTCCACCAACTAGAACATCAAACATAAACATGAGTCTGTCATTAATCTTTGAAGGTTTTACCTCACAGTAAAGTTTGGTCTTCACCGTCCTGATGATGTCACAGACAGCTGTCAATCACATGACTGATGATGTCACAGACAGCTGTCAATCACATGACTGATGATGTCACAGACAGCTGTCAATCACATGACTGATGATGTCACAGACAGCTGTCAATCACATGACTGATGATGTCACAGACAGCTGTCAATCACATGACTGATGATGTCACAGACAGCTGTCAATCACATGACTGATGATGTCACAGACAGCTGTCAATCACATGACTGATGATGTCACAGACAGCTGTCAATCACATGACTGATGATGTCACAGACAGCTGTCAATCACATGACTGATGATGTCACAGACAGCTGTCAATCACATGACTGATGATGTCACAGACAGCTGTCAATCACATGACTGATGATGTCACAGACAGCTGTCAATCACATGACTGATGATGTCACAGACAGCTGTCAATCACATGACTGATGATGTCACAGACAGCTGTCAATCACATGACTGATGATGTCACAGACAGCTGTCAATCACATGACTGATGATGTCACAGACAGCTGTCATCCTCACCTGTCAGCGCTCAGTGCTGTCAACGTGAAGACGGACACGCCCACCGAGGTGAGCTGGATGAGGGGGAGGAGTTTGCACGCGGCCTCCCCCAGTAGCCACTCCTCGGAGAAGAAGCGGAATGCGTCCACAGGGATGCAGGTGAGAAGCAGCAGCAGGTCTCCAGCTGCCAGGCTGCTGATGAAGATGTTGGGAACGCTACCACGCCCTGCACCCCCACCGCCGCTCATCAGGACCTTCAACAGAGTCACGTTCCCCACCACACCCACCACCATGATCACAAGGTAGACCAGGGTCATGACGCAGCGCATGGCCACGTGAACTGTCTGCTCCAGGTCCAGGTCCAGGTCCAGGTCCAGGTCCAGGCCCTGACAAGAATTCACACTCAAAGGAGACGCATCAGAAGAAAAGACCCCGTCCATCTCTGCCCCCTGCTGAGTTGAACTGGGATTGACTAATCCTCAGATTCACTGATTGGTGGATTATTTGACCTCAGATTAATTCATTCTTGGGTCGATTGAACCTCAGGATGAACCTGCTGCTGCTGCTGCTGCTGC
>NC_024313.1:13588135-13589644 GCF_000523025.1 Cynoglossus semilaevis
TGTCGTGATTGACCTGTTCAAAGACCTGAACATGTTTTAGTCTTTAACATCATGAACCTGATGATGACGTCACTCTTTTTTGACGTCACGACTTTCTGCCTCATCTTTATGTCGAACTACACCACTGTATACACAGTATATATGTAAATATTGTGAAATTGTTTACATTATTGTTCATTATTTAGCATGTTCATTTTTCCCTTTAATTACATCTATATAATTATCCAGGTAAAAACGGCGGCTGCTCCTCAGTGGAACCGTGTTCGTTACAAATACCCCAGAGTTGGACCTGATATTTTTGAGGACTTTTTACGGTTTAATGTTTGACGCCATTTTCTTTATTTCTTTATTTTAAATATCAGACAAATCACAACAGTTCAAAAAAAAAAAAAAAATTCCATTCACAGTATTCATTGATACCAAACGTCAAACTGCTAGTTACGTCATCCGCCATCTGTCGACGGCCGCTCCTATTGGGTAAGAACGCGGAAGTGAAGATACAGAGCGTTGAAGACCAAAACAACCCCAGTGGCGACTTCATCTCTTTCTTCTTCTTAATTCTCCGTCCTTTAATTCTTCCCTTCCCGGTGAACGGAGGCCTCGGCGGGACAATGGCGGTTCCGGTTCCGCTTCGCTCCATTCAACACCACCTCCGAACAGCCCAGGAACATGAGACACGGGACCCGGTGGTGGCGTACTACTGTGAGTCTGTTAGCCTTTTAGCTGCTGTCTGCCCACGGTTAGCCTGAGCCACTGTTCGTCTAAACCACAGTCAAACTAGTGACGTCTCTTGTCCTTTAACTACTGCTAACGTTGAACACCCAGTTAGCCTATAGCTGTGGCTGTTAGTTTGAGCCACAGTTATCCCCGGCTGTGTTAGCTTCAGCTTCTAAATATAGAAGTTATTTGAGCTATCTTAGCTTCGATGCTGCACGTTTGTGTACTCCGGGATATGTTGTAGCAGTTTATATATAGACTAGTCCAGACTGACTTTTAACTAATGTTTTGTTTTTGTTAAATAGCTTTTAGCTGTTTGTATTATTTTTCAATTGAATCAATAAAAACCAAAATCACTCATTATCTCGACCGACATTGGTACCAAAGAATGAGTTACATATTCTGAGGTCCAGACCAGAGACCCAGACCTACCACTAGAGGTCAGTAGCAGCATTTGGTCTGAGCTGTGTGAGGCGGGAGCTAAAATGAGTGATTTTCTCGACGAGGTTTGTTGTGGGTCTCCGGTCGTTAAAGAACGTTGACAGGATGACAGACAGGGTGACAGACAGGGTGACAGACAGGGTGACAGACAGGTCTGTGTTCTGCAGGGAGACAGGAAGCTGTCTCATGACTGACTGACTGACACTCCTGGTCTCCTCTGTCCTCTGCTGCAGGTCGTCTCTATGCCATGCAGACTGGAATGAAGCTGGACAGTAAGACACCAGAGTGCAGGAAGTTCCTGGTCAAACTCATGGACCAGTTGGAGGTGGTGAGTTGACCCCCCTGTATAAC
>NC_024313.1:13590305-13591928 GCF_000523025.1 Cynoglossus semilaevis
AAAAAAAAAAAAAAAAATTCCATTCACAGTATTCATTGATACCAAACGTCAAACTGCTAGTTACGTCATCCGCCATCTGTCGACGGCCGCTCCTATTGGGTAAGAACGCGGAAGTGAAGATACAGAGCGTTGAAGACCAAAACAACCCCAGTGGCGACTTCATCTCTTTCTTCTTCTTAATTCTCCGTCCTTTAATTCTTCCCTTCCCGGTGAACGGAGGCCTCGGCGGGACAATGGCGGTTCCGGTTCCGCTTCGCTCCATTCAACACCACCTCCGAACAGCCCAGGAACATGAGACACGGGACCCGGTGGTGGCGTACTACTGTGAGTCTGTTAGCCTTTTAGCTGCTGTCTGCCCACGGTTAGCCTGAGCCACTGTTCGTCTAAACCACAGTCAAACTAGTGACGTCTCTTGTCCTTTAACTACTGCTAACGTTGAACACCCAGTTAGCCTATAGCTGTGGCTGTTAGTTTGAGCCACAGTTATCCCCGGCTGTGTTAGCTTCAGCTTCTAAATATAGAAGTTATTTGAGCTATCTTAGCTTCGATGCTGCACGTTTGTGTACTCTGGGATATGTTGTAGCAGTTTATATATAGACTAGTCCAGACTGACTTTTAACTAATGTTTTGTTTTTGTTAAATAGCTTTTAGCTGTTTGTATTATTTTTCAATTGAATCAATAAAAACCAAAATCACTCATTATCTCGACCGACATTGGTACCAAAGAATGAGTTACATATTCTGAGGTCCAGACCAGAGACCCAGACCTACCACTAGAGGTCAGTAGCAGCATTTGGTCTGAGCTGTGTGAGGCGGGAGCTAAAATGAGTGATTTTCTCGACGAGGTTTGTTGTGGGTCTCCGGTCGTTAGGTCTGGACATGTCACAGGGTGACAGACAGGATGACAGACAGGGTGACAGACAGGTCTGTGTTCTGCAGGGAGACAGGAAGCTGTCTCATGACTGACTGACTGACACTCCTGGTCTCCTCTGTCCTCTGCTGCAGGTCGTCTCTATGCCATGCAGACTGGAATGAAGCTGGACAGTAAGACACCAGAGTGCAGGAAGTTCCTGGTCAAACTCATGGACCAGTTGGAGGTGGTGAGTTGACCCCCCTGTATAACCCCCCCCCCCACATGTCCAACATCAGTCCATGAAAACTCAAATTTTATTTCAGAACATTCGCCCTTAAACAGGAGTGCTTAATGAGCACACCACAGTCTACCAGTAGGGGGTGCTGAAAAACCATGAATAAATACAGTGGAGCTTCCAGATACCAGCTCCCGGAAATACTAGTTTTCCAAGTTACGAGTCTGCAACTGTTGCAAGATCTTCCTCGTGATACCAGGAAACATCGAGTTACCAGTGATCAACACGGACATTTTTCCACTCAACACAGTGTGGCGCTGTCTCCCTCTCTGGATATTTTACCCATTTTTATAACAATAATATAAAATGTTTTATTTATTATTATTTTATATGATCAATATATTTGTTTGTATCTGTGTTTTTGATTTTCAGATATGGGTTAATTCAATTAATTAATTAATAGTATATATCTGGGGGGGGGGGGGGGGGGGAAATAATTGGTTTTTAATAAAAAATTAAATGGAGAACCACAGGG
>NC_024313.1:13592125-13602035 GCF_000523025.1 Cynoglossus semilaevis
GTGCAGCCACGGCGGGGGGGATCCACGGACGGGTGGATCCACAGACGAGTGGATCCACAGACAGGTGCTGACTGGCGTCTTGAAGCTCCACTGTATAAATATTAAAAATGAAAAGTGTAGCAGTGAATATACAGTGTAAGGATTACAGCTTCATACATTGATTTAGTATGGACTCCACCAGGTGGCGCTGACTGACGATGGCTTTGAAAGTTCTTGAAAAAGGTGCTTGAAATGGAGCTGGAGCAAAACATTTGATCTCGTATTTTGATTGGCCGAGTCCCTGTGGGAGAGCAGCTCGTTAGCTTTAGCAGCTCGTTAGCTTTACTGGACGCCAGAGCACGGCCACGTCCCAACAGGGACCTGTAGAATCCAAATCTGTGCTGAGTGTGAAGAGTACTAGGAACACAAAGACGCTGGTACTGGTTCCTGTGGTGGTGACTTGTATGGTTTCCTCAGTGGTCACAACAACAGTTCCTGGTACTATTCCTGGTTCCCCTGAAACAGTGACAGTTTATAGTCAGTGAAGAAGATGAAGTAGAAATTAAATGTTAGTGACGTTAGCACCAGATATTCAGTCACAGAAAAACTTTTATCACCGAAACAAAACGGCCAAAACAGGAAGTAACGACGACGACGACGATCATGTCTGTGGACGTATCTCAATATTTGTGAGAGACACCCACAGACGGAGGTGTAACGGTGACGCTTTGGGGGAGTGGGTGTCCTCCAGGTCAGGTTTGATTTAACAGCTGTAATCCCAACAACAACCTGATGGTGGTGCTGGCCTGGACATTATCTTTGAATGGACAAGTTGATTTGATATTGTTCGTTGTTCATTGTTGGAATGTGATAAAGACATATTTTCATAGTTTGATTCCTTGAAACATTCATATTAATTTATTCAATATCTTTGATTTTATTGATGTTTAGTTCACAGTCAGAGTCATCAATGACCTGGTGCTAATGATAATTGGTTTCAGCCAACAATTTTAATAATGGTGCATCCTTAAATATAAGTGTTAGTAGTAGAACAAGTTAGTAGTTCCTGCAGTGCAAAGAATACAGTCTCTGGAACTGTTTAAAGCTCCAGGAAAAATGTCATGGTTCTGGTGTGGTTTCTATAAACTCAAAAAAATAACATTTGAACTTAGTGGTTTGATTTTCTCTATGAGGTTTGGTCTGAACTAAAATCTCTGATTTTCTCCATGAGGTTTGGTGCAGAAAGCGTCCATTACTCAGGGGTTAAAGGTAAAATAACTTTAATGATGCCTCAAAGTCAATTAAAGGAGACATGGGAGCTCACAGCTGCCCCCTGGAGACCAGTTTTACTGTCACTGCCGGGACCTTCATTACTTTGTGTGTGTGTGTGTGTGTGTGTGCTTCCTGTAGCTCCTGTTGACTCCTCATTAAATCCTCATGTTTGTCAGTTTATTAGTGTCACTGACTTTGTTTTGCAGCTGAAAACTGGACCAAAAAAACAAAAACAAAATGATCAGTTAACAATTAAAATGTTTGTTTTTTTGTTTCATAGAACTATGAAGTCAAAATAGTTTGGTTTAACTTGTTGGTTGTTGGTTAACAGTCCAATGGTAGGAACATTGTTTCAGTACATAACCAAATGACGATGATGATGAAGATGAAGATCATCAGCAGGAGGACCTGGCCTCCTCCAGGTTCTTCCTTGTCTTTATGAAGTGTTAAAAACAGGAAGTGTTAGTCACTGCTGGTCACAGCCTGGACTCATTAAGACTGGGCTGCAGCCCAACCCACAGGGGAGGAGGAGGAGGAGGAGGAGGAGGAGGAGGAGGAGAAGCAGCTCTATCATCACTTTGTTTCATCATTCTTACCTCCTCCATCGTCACTTCTTTAAATTGACATTGTGTGTGTGTGTGTGTGTGTGTGTGTGTGTTCCAGATGAAGAAGGAGCTCTGTGACCATGAGTCCGTCACTCAGGAGATCGTTGGAAACGCCCATGTAGAAAACTATGCCTTAAAAATGTTCCTGTATGCTGACAACGAGGACCGGTCTGGACGATTTCACAAGTGAGAAAACATCTCCTCTGTACCAATGATCTATGGTCGGTTAGGGTTGACACCCCCCCCCCCCCCCCCCCACACACACACACACCAAACTTCATACATAAAAGATTTTCTCTGTCAGCAGTTGGAAATCGTCTGTTCAGATTTAACTCAGTGACACAAACTGCCAGACGTGGCTTCTCAAAGTCCATGGAGCTTCAACAACTCCATGGACTTTGGTCTGAAATAAAATCTCTGATTTTTTCCCTGGACTTTGGTCTGAAATAAAATCTCTGATTTTCTCTATGGACTTTGGTCTGAAATAAAATCTCTGATTTTCTCTATGGACTTTGGTCTGAAATAAAATCTCTGATTTTCTCCGTGGACTTTGGTCTGAAATAAAATCTCTGATTTTCTCTATGGACTTTGGTCTGAAATAAAATCTCTGATTTTTTCCCTGGACTTTGGTCTGAAATAAAATCTCTGATTTTTTCCCTGGACTTTGGTCTGAAATAAAATCTCTGATTTTCTCTATGGACTTTGGTCTGAAATAAAATCTCTGATTTTTTCCCTGGACTTTGGTCTGAAATAAAATCTCTGATTTTCTCCATGGACTTTGGGAGAATTACTGTTAGTTGAATGAATGGGCTCCTTGTCGTTCAGTGTGTTAAAGGAAGTTTCTTATTTCACCTAGTTTCTTGTAAATTTCGCTTGTGTGTGTGTGTGTGTGTGTAGACCTGGCTTCTCTTAGCTTCACCCTCAGCATCTTGTTAAAACAGCAGTTCTTGGCGCTCCTCGTTCTGCTCCTCGTTCTGCTCCTCGTTCTGCTCCTCGTTCTGCTCCTCGTTCCACTAATGTTCTTCTTCTTCTTCTTCTTCCGTTCTCCTGCAGGAACATGATCAAGTCCTTCTACACAGCCAGTCTTCTTCTGGACGTTCTGTCTGTGTTTGGAGAACTTTCAGACGAGGTAAGAACCACAGCCTGACTGCTGTACTGAGTGGAGAAGCCACAGGTCAAGGGTCAACCCTCCGGGGTAAAGGTTAGCCAAACACAGCTTTTAGCGTGTTGGCTAAAAGGTCGTCAAATGTTCGCTCACATTAGCTTACAGTGCATCAAAAGCTAACAATAATTTAGCCAAAGGAGACTAAAGGTTAGCTCATCATCATCACACACACACACACACACACACACACACACACACGCAGTCCTCAGTTTCTTGTCTCGGCTCCACCTTCAGGCTCCAACTTTCCTGTCTCGGCTCCACCTTCAGGCTCCAACAGAGATTTTCTCTCTTCTGTGATGTTGTTGTTTTGGCTCCGCCCACTAACGACTCCTAACAACAAGCCACACCCGACCAGCGCAGCTCATGAGATTGAACGAATGAGTTCTCCACCAGCAGGGGGCAGTAGCCTAGGCTCCATGGTTTAGTTGTATCTAAGTCTTAACTGAGAAAAGCTAAAGGTCCACGTCCAAAATAAAAGTTCAACCTATCACAACAGTGTAGGCCAACACAGAACGAAATGTTAGCCCCAGCGCGTAGCTAAGCTCAAATAAAGCTGAAGATTTTAGGAAAAGGCTAAAATATAAATGTAGTCTTGAAACATGACGTATCTGTGGAGTAAAGCTAAACGTTAGCCTTCAACTCTTAGCTGTGCTAACATTTAAAACCTTAATGTTATTACAGCAACAGTCGTAAAGAAAGTTGTGGTCGTGGTATTTAAAACGACGCTGACATTTTCTCTGAACGTCCTGTTGTTGGCACCAAGGTGGCGCTGTGACGTCACCCTGTTTTTCTCCTCCTTTGTCCTGGCTTATCAGGACCAAGCAGGAGGTGCTGCTAATCTGCTCCGGCTCACTTCCTCCTCGGCACCTCCCTAATACAAGGCCTCAGCTGTCAATCACTGTCATCGTCATGGCAACCGCTGCTGCTGCTCCTGCTGCTGCTCCTGCTGCTGCTGCTGCTGCTGCTGCTCCTACTCCTGCTGCTGCTGCTGCTGCTGCTCCTACTGCTGCTGCTGCTGCTGCTGCTGCTGCTCCTACTCCTGCTGCTGCTGCTGCTGCTGCTCCTGCTGCTGCTGCTGCTGCTGCTCCTACTGCTGCTGCTGCTGCTGCTGCTGCTGAAACAGAACTGGTTGACATTTCTTCACTGCTCTGTTAAAACTGTTAGCTAACATTTAGCTAACAGTTAGCTAACAGTTAGCTAACATTTAGCTAACATTTAGCTATGATTGCTGGTTGTTTTGGCTAACGTTGAACTATTCCAGAGAAGATGAGACTTTTTTCAGGCCACGCTGAGGAAGTTCAGTCTGGAATGTTCTAAAGCACCGTCTGTTAGAACCCATGATTCCGTTCTCCAACCACTTCTCTGTTTGTTTTGTTGTTCTTTTGATATTTCGGTGTCTGCGTCTTTTTTAGTTGTCGTGGCCTCGGTGACAGCAGCTGTCCACAAGGGGCAGCAGTGTTCCAGAAACATTACTCATCTTCTTCATGTGTTTTCTTCATCAGAACATCCAACACAGGAAGTACGCTCGCTGGAAGGCCACGTACATCCACAACTGTCTGAAGAACGGAGAGACGCCGCAGGCTGGACCAATAGGAATGGAGGGGGAGGAGCAGGAGGGGGAGGAGGGGGAGGCAGGTGTGTGTGAGGTCATCGTGACATTCAGACATTCAGTTTTTGTAACATTTTAAAACAAATGAACAGATGACAAAGTTCAGGTGGGTGGAGTCAAACCACAGAACAACAGAAGTGTGTGTGTGTGTGTGTGTGTGTGTGTGTGTGTCGCTGATGTCACACAGCTGTGTCAGCAGGGTGTGGTCCAACATATGGAGCGGGTTGGTGATGTTTTGTTTCGGTTGTTCCGTTCAGTTTCAGACCCCAGTGGGTGGAGCCAAAGGTTGACTGAACTTTTCTACCACCAGGGGGCTTGGTGTGCATGGCCACGACTCACTAGCCCCCTGGTGGACAACACCAAAATTGCGGCTTCATTAATTGGCCCTTCCTTCTCTCTGGTAGACGAGTTTGGAGCAGTTGGATTTTCCGGCTCAGGCCCCGCCCACAGCGGCTCCTTCAGAGGGGGCGGTCCTTCAGCTCAGGACCAGAGTCTGGATCCTGGTCTTGGTCCTGGGATTGGGTTCACTGCCGGTCCTGGCTCGGGTGCACCCAACTACAACAACATCTACGTCCCTCCAGGAGCCCACGCACCAGCCAACACCCCGGCTGAGCTACCGCCACCTGCAGGTAGGTTCAACAAACACACCTTCACCGTAAAACCTGCTGCTGGTGTTTTTAACGTACTGGACGTGTGACACGAGCCGCCATGTTAGAAGTCAAAGGTCAGCGTCGATGCTAACATGAAGCCTTGTTGTTTGTGCAGACGTAGGTAAACCAGTACCGATGCCTCGGTCAGGGCCAGCTGTGGACCAGCAGCAGGGTGAGCACACACACACACACACACACACACACACACACACGCACACACACACACACACACACACACACACACACACACACGCACACACACACACGCACACGCACACGCACACACACGCACACACAGAGTGACTTACATTACCCACAATGCCATCCCTCCGGAGCTTCCATGCTGCAGGTCAAAGGTCAAAGGTCAGGCTGCAGTAACTTATTCAGGTACTTCTGTCTTTTTCCTCCGTCCTCCCAGCAGGTGGCGTTCATCTAACGCCAGAGGATTTCACCAAAGCACAAAAGTACTGCAAGTACGCAGGCAGCGCGCTGCAGTACGAGGACGTGGCCACGGCCGTGCAGAACCTGCAGAGGGCGCTGAAGCTGCTGACCAGCGGCAAAGAGTGACGCCTTTGTCTTCACACACACACACACACACACATACACACACCCTGTCAGACGAGGACACCAGTCGCTAACAATAAGTGTCTTTGTGTGACGCCGTCGCACTGATCGACCAATCAGAGCCTCATCATCGATGATGTCATGGTTTGGAATTTAAACGTAAACGTGGAGAAAAGTCGGACGGAAAATTAAAGCAGCAGAGTCGCCCCCTAGTGGCAACCCTTTTCACTATTTCAGCTGCAGAATTAGTTTTTCTGAGCAGGGTTTGTTTGTGTCATGTGTGCGCCCCCTGGTGTCAATGACCTCTTCTGTTTCCAGTTCAACTCTTTTTTTTTTTTCCTTGACGTTATTTACAAATGATTAAAACAAATCACCTGCTGCTTGTGTCCACTGGGTGGAGCTAAGGGTCGGCCATTAATCAAACCTGTGTTTTAGAGGAAGACGGTGAATGAAAGCAGAAAGAACGTTTGGCTGTGGGGACTCAGTAGGAGGCGCTGTTCATTTAGTGATTTTTTTTTCTGCAATGGTAATCAGAGAAAAAGAATAAAAACATTTAAAAAATGGAACATGTTTGTTTTCCTGTTTGTTTGTTGACGCATGTGACTGGTGAGGTCACCCTGGTGAGGTCACCGCGGTGAGGTCACCCCGGTGAGGTCACCCTGACGATGTCACCTCGGTGAGGTCACCCCGGTGAGGTCACCCCGATGAGGTCACCCCGGTGAGGTCACCCCGATGAGGTCACCCCGGTGAGGTCACCCCGGTGAGGTCACCCAGGTGAGGTCACCCCGGTGAGGTCACCCAGGTGAGGTCACCCCGGTGAGGTCACCCTGACGATGTCACCCCGGTGAGGTCACCCCGGTGAGGTCACCGCGGTGAGGTCACCCCGGTGAGGTCACCGCGGTGAGGTCACCCTGGTGTGTTTTCCCTCGTCGTGGTAATGTTTACATTGTTCTCAGACTCTGATCGTGGTTGATGCTAACTTTTAGAACATTTGTCCAGCTGATGCTAACTTTTAGAACCTTCGTCCAGCTGATGCTAACTCTAGCTAACATTTAGCAGTGTTTGGAATCCTTTTGCTTTTTCTACTTTTTGGTGTTTACTAGAAGAACTCTTTGAGCTAACGTTGTTAGCGTTAACTCTTGGCTCATTTTGAATGTTTTGTTTGAAAATCCAATGTGTTTTTCTCAGTTCAACAGGAAGTTTCTTGGCTCTGATTAATACAAGGCTGAGCTAAGCTCCGCCCACTCTGTTGGGGACTCCTCGGCTGTGGAAAAAAACCCACCAATGAGGAGAGCCACTCCCTCCTGGTGCCCGCCCACTGTCCCTCTCTCTGAGGCTCCACTTGTTTCTCCTCCCTCCTCCTCCTCCTCTCACTCTGCTGCTCCTCTCTCTGCTGGACATTTTCTGGACGCTGATCTCTGTGGATTCTGACGGACAACTTTTGAGGAGTACGGCGATGAAGAGGACGGTGGAGGTGTGGTGTCAGCGTCTCCTCCAGCAGCTGCTGCAGCTCCACTGAGAACATGTGAGTTTCACACCTTTCTGTCCAACAAGCACCGACACCTGGAGCTAAAACAAAAGGAAAAGGAAAAGAAATGACAGATTTCACCATTTATTTAATGAAAAAAGGTTTTTTAAATTTGAAACTATACAAACTATATTGGCAGGAGAAGAACATGGAAAAAAACACCAGATAATTCTTCATTTTCAGAAGATGACATCAACAGAAAAGTGACAAGAAAGCAAAGATGAAGGAGGAACTGGGAAATGCCTCATTCTGCCAAAAACAAAACCTCATTTTTCAAAAACCAATTTTTTTCAAAAAAAACTCATTTCTCAATGAGGTTTCTTTTTATTGTAAATATAAACTCAACATTGATTGTGTATACATTTTCCCTGTTATGTTTTAGCAGGATCTAAATTATAAAACTGTAAAGGCCAGTGAGACAAATGTGTTTTTGTGAATTTGGTCTGAACTAAAATCTCTGATTTTCTCCATGGACTTTGGTCTGAACTAAAATCTCTGATTTTCTCCATGGACTTTGGTCTGAACTAACATCTCTGATTTTCTCCATGGACTTTGGTCTGAAAGGGTAAGGTAGAGGAGGGAGTAAAAGACGTCAAAGAAGGAGAAGAGGAAGACGGGAGGAAATCAATGAAGAGGAAGTGATTTGATTTTGAGGAGATGGCTGATGATCACATGACATTGATCCAGCCATTGATTGGCTGCTGCCAACAGAAAGTTGACTTTGGTTCTTCTTCCTGCTGGACCGTGGTGAACACGGATTATTAAAACTAGAACCGTTATAAAGTTAACCACCTTAACTTAGTTTAAGAGCTGGTTAACTCAGGTTATCAGGAGGCGGTGCTTCTTATCTGACTGCTCATTGGTCAAACAGTCGTTCCCTCAGCGTCTCAGTCTGAAATGTCGGCTCCGGTGTGAAAGTCAAAACTTGTTCTGGAGAAAATGTCTGACGTGGGCGTGGCCTCCTCGGTCATGAATGAAGGCCTTTATCTAATGGACGCTGGCGTTGGGGTCCGAGGCCCCGCCGCTGACCCCGGGCTGCTTTTCATTCATGGCCTGAGACGGAGGCGGCGGCAGGAAACGAGGAGACGCACGAGTCCACAAAGAGAGGAGTTGATGCTGAATGTCAGGAGGAGCAGGAACATCTGAGATCTTCAATATTCATGAAGGTCCAGAAGATCTCAGAGCTCAGGTTCCCCAGGCCACAGTGGTCCAGGTCCAGGTCCAGGTCCAGGTCCAGGTCCAGGTCCAGGTCCACAGTTGAAGCAGGAAGCCGTGTGTCCTTCTTTAACAGTGAAGTGGAGCCTGATTGGCTGAAGAATCTTCTTCATCTTTGTTCCTTCTTTGTTGACGTTGACGTCTCTGAAGAGACAAACAGGAAGTGAATGTTTCACCTCACTGATGGCGGCCATCTTTTTTTTGTTCAGGGAGTCCAGGACTGGCGGAGGAGGAAGAGGGGGAGGAGTCAGAAGGTGGAGGCTGCGTCACATGATCACAGTCTGGGTGCTGTTGTGTTTTAACCTGCACCACCATGGTAAGCTAATGCTAGTTGAAACGCTGGAGCTAATTTTAAACCGTTGAGTTTAATGTAACAGTGACTAACGATACGTTTCTATTGGCTGTTGTTTTTCAAACCGTTGAATTACCTTTTAGCTGACGCTAACTTTAAGCTGCGTCTTGGGGATCTTTTAAGAATTTTTGGGGTGAAAATACGCTACGTACATTTAACCTGCGGCTAATCTTTGATTTTTTTTTTCAAGCTGTTGTTGCCATGTTTCTGTTTGTCGTCAGTGTCTCCGTCCTCAACGTCTTCTAAAAAGTAAAACCATTTCTTCTGCTATCCCAGAATTCATGCTAACCTTTAACCTTTCTGTGCTAACCTAACATTGTTCATCTTTTTTACAATGCAAGAATTATTTGTTATTCGTCCTGTATTTTGGCTAACCTTTAGCTCATCTACAGTAGCTGGCTAACCTTTAGCTCATCTACAGTAGCTGGCTAACCTTTAGCTCATCTACAGTAGCTGGCTAACCTTTAGCTCATCTACAGTAGCAGGCTAACCGTTAGCTCATCTACAGTAGCTGGCTACCCTTTAGCTCATCTACAGTAGCTGGCTACCCTTTAGCTCATCTACAGTAGCTGGCTACCCTTTAGCTCATCTACAGTAGCTGGCTAACCGTTAGCTCATCTACAGTAGCTGGCTAACGTTTGGCTCATTCAGAGTAGCCGGCTATCCTTTCGCTCATCTACAGTAGCAGGCTAACCTTTAGCTGGTTATGTTAAGAATTTTACACCATGTTTGTGTCGGTTCTTTCACAAAGAAACAGAATCTCAATGTTTCACACACACACACACAGCGCTCTGATGGTGTGTGTGTGTGTGTGTGTGTGTGAAACATCAGTATTGATGAGTGACTGGAATGTGTCCACACACACACACACACACACACACACACACACTCTTGTCAACAGCTGGTGATCACAGTCTCACCTGTGTCTCCACATCTTCATGATGAAGTGACGTCTAGTAAAACCTCAGTAG
>NC_024313.1:13602156-13602412 GCF_000523025.1 Cynoglossus semilaevis
AGGGGGGAGACAGAGTGTGTGTGTGTGTCTCAGACCAGCTCCATCCTGCAGTACCTACACTGTCCACCGAGGGGTTCATTGCCTCAGTCTTTGGACCTGGTGTGTGAGTTGTGTTCTGGTTCTCTGAGACCGGGTCTGGACCTGTCACACTCGGTCCGGTTCTTTCGAGTCCAGGTCGGTGGAAACCACGGGACATTCCAGCGCCGATGGAGCAGCTGGTAGAGCGAGGCAGACGCACAGGGAGAGAGAGAGGAAG
>NC_024313.1:13602441-13603589 GCF_000523025.1 Cynoglossus semilaevis
CTGGGTCTGGGACCGGACCAGTTCTAGGATCTGGGGAATCAGTCAAGGATGAAATGTCAAAGAGTCAAAGAGTCTGTGAAGCTTCCAGAACCCTGTCCTCTCAGGAACTAAGATCAGACCAGGTTCTGGTCCCAGTCACTGGTCTGGACCAGACTCACACTTGGACTCTGGTATTTGGTCTTCTTTGGTCACATGACTTCCTGTTACTAGTCCTCCTGTGATCTGATTGGCTGGTGACACCTTTCACCTGCCACATGAGATTGAATATCAGGTGGAGAGTGAAGCATTGTGGGAAACCATCAGTGTGTCCCTGAACGCAGCTGTGTGAACAGGACTGGTTACGGAGAAGTTACGATGTGTTCGTGGACCGTCTGACAAAAGACTGTGATATGTTGAAGCCCAAGAGAGTGAAGGATTGTGGGATTGAGTCTGGGTCAAAGTTCACCGTGGACATGAGAGTCTGAAGACAAACGTGAGTTTGTGCTGTGAGAAACATGAGAGGAGGTCTTTACACACACACACACACACACACACACACACACCAAGTGGACCGTCACAGTCTTTAACAAGTGTGTCAACCACTCACTCTCCCAGACCAAACCTCATAGAGAAAATCAGAGATTTTAGTTCAGACCAAAGTCCATGGAGAAAATCAGAGATTTTAGTTCAGACCAAAGTCCATGGAGAAAATCAGAGATTTTAGTTCAGACCAAAGTCCATGGAGAAAATCAGAGATTTTAGTTCAGACCAAAGTCCATGGAGAAAATCAGAGATTTTAGTTCAGACCAAAGTCCATGGAGTTTTCTTGCACATTACATTTGACAGCGGTCAGGGATAAAAAGACAAAAGGACATTAGTTCAATGACAACAAGACAAACTAGCTGCTTGCTAACTTTTAGTATTGAAATGAAAACATTGATGAATGTGTGTTTTTGTATAGTTTATGTTAACGTAGGATTGATTGATTGATTGATTGATTTCCCCGAGGTTAGCTAACTGTAGCCACTAACTACTAGCTAACTGCACTACTCTTATCTAACTCTTGTCCAGATCTCCTCTGCTCAGAACTTTGTCTCTAAAGAGGTTGAAGCCTCTTTGAGCGACCACTAAGTCCAGTGACCGTTGTCCTTGTCTCCTCCTCCTCCTCC
>NC_024313.1:13605037-13623441 GCF_000523025.1 Cynoglossus semilaevis
GATTGATTGATTGATTGATTGATTTCCCCGAGGTTAGCTAACTGTAGCCACTAACTACTAGCTAACTGCACTACTCTTATCTAACTCTTGTCCAGATCTCCTCTGCTCAGAACTTTGTCTCTAAAGAGGTTGAAGCCTCTTTGAGCGACCACTAAGTCCAGTGACCGTTGTCCTTGTCTCCTCCTCCTCCTCCTCCTCCTCCTCCTCCTCCCCCCTCTTCCTCCCTGGCTCCTAACATCTCACCCTCGGTGCGATGTCAACACTTGGACTTTGGTCTCGTCTGTTTTTGTCCTGTGTGTCTCCTTGTCTCCAAACGTGATTGTCGTCTTCTTCGTCTCTTTGGCACCATCGTGGCTGCCTCTCCGCCGCCCCCTAGAGTCCTAGAGCTTGTGCTCTACTGCCTCATCCAACTTCTCCTACGACTGTTATGCATCCTCTCCTCTTTAGTGTCCCAGTGTCCTTGTGGACAGGCTCCTCCCCCTCTGTCTCTGGATCACTTCTGTACCTGTAGCTAACTGCACACCTGGTTATTTGTCTCCTGGTCTTCTTCCCCGTCTGTCCTTGTCCTCTCAGCCTCTCCGTCAGCTCTTTGTCCCTAACCTTCTTGACTGTCTCGTCTCATGGTCGTCTCCAGCTCTGGGCTGTGAACCCACCAACTGTCACCTGACTCTGGAGGAGCCCCAGGGCAGCTTCTCGTCGCCCTGTTATCCTGAGAAATACCCCAACTCTCAGGCCTGCAGGTGGAGCCTGCGAGCTGCCGCCGGCTTCATCATCCAGCTCTCCTTCCTGGACTTTGACCTGGAGGAGGCGCCGGGCTGCATCTACGACCAGGTGGTTGTGAACACCGGCGGCGCCGACGTCCGGTTCTGCGGCCCGACGGCCAGCGGTCTGACGCTGAACTCCACGGGGAACGTGATGGAGCTGACGTTCACCTCCGACTTCAGCGTCCAGAAGAGAGGGTTCAGTGTTAGCTTCAGACACGGTAGGTCACAGACGGACGCCGCGGCTCAGGTAGAACCTGCTCCGACCCGTGGAGGACGGGTTTGTGAGGACTTGAGTTGTGGCTTCTTCTTAATGCTTCTTAGAGCGGAGCCAGGTGAAGGTGGAACAACATGAGGTTGGGGTCCAGTTCAGTGGACGTTTGCTCTGGAGAGGTTTAAAGAGTTCCATCTTCAGGGTTCTTGAGGATCAGGAACCGATCAGGAACCAAACTTTGAAGTGAAATAAGTGAAGCAGTGAAACTGAGGAGAACGTCCACAGAACGTTCTTCTTGCTCCTCCTCCTCCTCCTCCTCCGTCCTTCACTTCTTCTCCTCTTCCATCCAAATGTTTTCTTTCATTTCATCTTTGATTCTTTCATTTTCTTCTTCTTCAATTTATTCATTTTTAATCATGATTCCTGCCCCGCCCCTTCCTGTCTTTTGGCCCCACCCACCTCTAGTTGCCGTGGCACTGAGGAACCAGAAGATCCAGGTGACCGGTGGGAACGGCCAGGCCACCAGGGTGGCCGCCTCCGTTTCCATGCCAACGCTCCATCACTTCACACTGTGCTTCGAAGCCGAACGAGTTTCAGAAAAACAGGTACAAAAACTGACAGACGGAAACAAGAGAAGGAGACAAGGAGACAAGGAGACAAGGAGACAGGAGAAGGGAGCTCCAGCAGGACCCTCACAAGTCCAACCTGTTTCCTCTTCTCCCTGACAGAAAGAGTTCTTCTTCTCCTACTACGACCCGAGCGGTGAGCTCAGGTTGGCTCTGGGTTCTGCTCAGTCAGGAATGGTTCTGGTGGTGGATGGAGTTTCCTGCTCCGTCCAATCGCTGCTCTCCTCCAGTGACGTCACCTCCTCCATGAAGTCCATCTGCAGCAGCTGGACCTCCTCCTCCGGCACCGTCGCACTCTTCTTTAATGGACAGTACCAGACCAGCACCTGTACTGCCTCCAGTGGACATTCGCTACCAGCGGCTGGACAGTTCCGTTTGGGAGGTGAGGCAGACCGTTTAGCTGTTCAGCTATAGAGAAGTTTGGCTAGCTAGGCTAACTCTTATCTAACCTTAAATCTGATGTCCTCTGCTCTGTGCTCATGGGTAATTCTTTAGTAATTGTTAGCTGTGTAGCTTACCCAGGGCTAATGCTGCTGCTCTGTGGTTGGCTAATATTTAAATGGTTTCTTTTTGGTATGAACATCGTTTTTCTGTCAGTCTTTAAATCAGTGGTTTTCTCTATGAGGTTTGTTATGGCAGCGTCAATGCTGCAGAAGCTAATGATGCTAACAGGCTTCTCCCTGGTCCCAGGTCAGTTCTTCTTCAACGGTTTCATCTATAATCTGCGTCTGTGGGATTATGTGATGTCAGAGCAGCAGCTGAGGTCACTGACCTGTGACCTGACGGGAAACGTGCTGGACTGGGACAACAGTCAGTGGTCCATCCCAGCTGGTCTGGCCCAGACGGACCAGACACTCAGCTGCAGTGAGTTCACTCTGACACTAACTGACCCACTGTTGACCCGACCGACTGGTGAACCGACCGCCTGTTGACCCGACCCACTGTTGAACCGACCGACTGTTGCCCCGACCGACTGTTGACCCGCGACAACTGTTGAACCGACCGCCCGTGGACCCGACCCACTGTTGACCCGACCCACTGTTGAACCGACCGACTGTTGACCCGCGACAACTGTTGAACCGACCGCCCGTGGACCCGACCCACTGTTGACCCGACCGACTGGTGAACCGACCGCCTGTTGACCCGACCCACTGTTGAACCGACCGACTGTTGACCCGAGACAACTGTTGAACCGACCGACTGTTGACCCGAGACAACTGTTGAACCGACCGCCTGTTGACCCGACCCACTGTTGACCCGACCCACTGTTGAACCGACCGACTGTTGACCCGCGACAACTGTTGAACCGACCGACTGTTGACCCGGACCCACTAAGGTCCTTGTTACCTGCAGTCATGTGACTCTGTCACCTGTGCTTCTCTTCACAGTCTGCTTCCCTCATTGTACTCACTTAACCACTGCTGCGCCCTCTGGTGGTGAGTGCTGCTAACACGCCTGTGTATGTGCTTGTGTATGTGTGTGTATGTGATTGTGCACAGGCTAACCTAGCATCATGTTTTTGTTAAAATCACTGGTAAACTTTTAGCCAAAATACTTGTTAAAACTAGCTTAAAAAAGATAATTAACAGTTAGCCTCGAAAAATGACAAACCTGCCAGAAGAAAAACACAGAACTTAAAGTCGGCAGGAGACGATAATGAGGATGTTTCAGGAAACAGGAAACAGGGTTGGACTGAAGCAGCTAAGCTAACGCTGCTGTGACGCAAAACTAAACAAAAGGACTTTCTTCAAACAAACGTAAAAGTTTGTTTTGACAGAGTCAGAGTTTCCACACACACACACACACACACACACACACCGCAGTCCACCGCTAAGGTCTGGATCCAGGACTTTTTACAACTTCCAGGAGTTTCCACTCGTCACCACTGGAAATGTCTAAAAGTGCTGCTGACCAAACCTCACAGAGAAAAACAGAGATTTTAGGAAAGTGTTGATTCTTATCATGTGAGGAAACTTCCGTCTGATTCTTGTACCTTGCTGCATTAGTCACATTATGTTTGGGTTCACCAGCTCCGGCCTGATGTTTTTGACACTGCCCCCTCAGGTGTTTCTCCATCTGGGGACTCGTCTCTCTCCGTCAGCTGTGACGCTCCAGGACTTGGCTGTCCAGGTAAGAAAAAGAAACGCACTTCTCTGTTGGTAATGAGTCAAGGCCCTGTTTATGTCACCTCCTCCTCCTCCTCCTCCTCCTCCTTGTTTTTTTCTTTGTTTTCCATCTGATGACAAGAAACAAAGGACTTTTTTCAAATGTTTTTTTATTTTGAACTTTGAACTGATGATTGGACCAACCTTCAACCACCGACCGTCACAGATGCTGACGCTAACGTTAGCTGTGGTCACCAGAGAAAAACCAGATTAAAAACAGGTCAAAGTCCCAGCAGTAAACTGGTCCATCACTGGTCCATCACTGGTCCATCACTGGTCCATCACTGGTCCATCACTGGTCCATCACTGGTCCATCACTGGTCCATCACTGGTCCATCACTGGTCCATCACTGGTCCATCACTGGTCCATCACTGGTCCATCACTGGTCCATCACTGGTCCATCACTGGTCCATCACTGGTCCATAGCTCTATAGTCCAAGACTGATGTTGGTCTGGACTTTTTCCGACTGTTGGTCATCAGGTCGGCACTAACGCCTTGATCACATTTTATTATTAGCTAAAAAAGCTAATAGCTAGCGCCAACAACAGTTGGTCCATAAAAAAAGGCACAATTGTCAAAGTAGTAAAAAGTCTTGACGGTCTTGTTGATTGACAGGTGGATGTGGTTGCTATGACACCCAGCTCATGTTCTGATTGTTTACTTCTTTCAGTCCAACAGTCGAACAGCAACAGCGCCACCACTCTTTCATCGTCTTCTGCTAACAACGCTGCTACTAACCCCAACAGCTCACGTGGTAAGCGAAGCAGAGATGGCTGACAATGCTAACCACATGCTAACCACATGCTAACCACATGCTAATGATGTGCTGACAAAACATGATACTAATCAGACCTGCAGGTGGCGATACACAAGTCGACGTACAGCGAGGCTAAGATCAATCGTGAACCATCTTCCTTGTGGGTTTAGTCCAGGTTTTATTGGACTGTAGGGGGCGCAGTCCAGGCGTTTTGTGTGTTGTGTTTGGTCATTTCCTGTCGACAGAATTTCCCGGGAATCACAGCAGCTGCAGAACTGGGGCAAAAACAGATCAAAAGCACAAAGTGATTCCTAGAGGTGCCTGTAGGGGGAGCTGTTAAGGCATGCTTCTCCATTAAAGGTAGATGAAATCCAACCTGTACTGATCTCTTCCACTAGATCTAGGTCTAAGACAAGAACCTAGAACCAAGAGGTTTTACAGTAAAAAAAACCTCTACACAGATAGGAAGCCCCGCCCCCACAATCTCATTGGTTGATGTGCATGATGACCGGTCCAAAAACCAGTACTGAATACTGGCCTGCCCTGACGGTGGTGAGCGTAGCATGAGGTTAGTGAAAAGGTTCTCTAACTTTATAATGACCTTTGACCTCTTTGACCTGCTGAATTAGTGGAACCTCTGAAGGAGACAACGAAGACGGCGCCGTCTTTGGTGACCGCGTCTTCACCCAGGGTTAGCATCAGACGACGACGACGACGACGACACATCGTTGGGTCTCCTTCAGGTCGGGGGTCTTTGAACTCTCCAGGTCCGCCTGCCCGTGCAGACCCGTCTGTCCCTCGGCCCCACCGCCCTCGTGGCGTGAGGACCCCACTGGGCTACATTTCTACCCCTCTGACCAGACGGGGGCTGAGGAGACCAATCAGAGGAAGACGTCCAGCCCCCTCCAGGTCACCATCGGGTCCAGTGGTTTATGCCACCAAACCCACGGCAGCTGCTGGCTCCACCGCTGTCATCAAAGCCACCACCAGGTCGCCGCCTCTGATTGGACCCAGGGTGACAGCCGCGGTCGGGAACACGACGGCGGACTTTAGAGCTGGTTCAGAGAAAACCGCTGTGGATTTCCTACGTGTGACCAGTCCAACTTCACGACCCAACAACATGGAAACCCTGCCCCCCCCCCAACAGGACCTTTATCGTAGAAAAGAAGCCGTTGGGTTCAGTAAAGTTACGTCACCATTTGAAAATGTAACCAAACCTACGTCGCATCAACCGACCAACGACGTGTCCCAGACAGACTCACAGCGCCCCCCTGGGACCATACGGACTCCTACAGAACACCTGCGTCATCAGGAGTACGGTCCTGGATTCAGGAACACCACACAAACTCTTGGACACGTGACGAAACCTCCACCCAAACCAAATGAGGGCCCCCCCACATCGGTGAACATGGGACACACAGACGACGTTCCTGGACCCACCAATGCTACGCTAACTCTAGGACGTGTGACGACAACTGTGATGTCATCGCTGCCAAGTCCTCCTAAAGTCTTTGACCGCAGAGAGGAGGAGTCGGGGTCAGCAGGGGCCGCACCACCATTTGGATCATCATCGTTTCTGAGCAGAAAAAATAGACCTTCGCCACAGGGGGCACCACTGAGCGAAGGCGTGACCAAAGAGACTGTTGAACCACCAACAGATGAGCGTGGGTCAGGAGGTCACCCTGAGGGGGTGGGTGACTTCACCGACCCCCGTGGAACTTTGTTTCTTCTCCCGGTCCCTCGTATCTTACCGCCCTCTAGGGCCAGAACAGAGTATGTTGACACCAACCTGGAGCAGGGTCCAGCAGGGGACGGTGATTCTGGTGAACGGGACCAAACTGTCGAGGGACGGTTTTCGTTTCCTGAACCGCCGTCTGAGCCTCGTGTCACTTCTTCCCTCTCTTTTCTTTTCTTTCCTGTCTCTGCTTCTTCAGACGAGCCTGGTCCTCCTCAGTCCTCTAGTTCAGGTCTGTCCCAGAGCGTGGGCCAGGACGTCCAGCCGTCACGGTCTCTTCCAGTCGACCTCCAGAAAAACCTTGAAGGAACACCTGGGGTGTCGGCGACCCTCCCTGTCCTTCCTGGGCCTCAGGTGGTTCCGACCCTGGGAACCGGACCGCTGTCTGCTGAAGGCTGGTCACATTCCTCCCACTCCCCTCAGGTTGATGCACACTGGAGCTCGTTATTTCACACTGTCGGAATTCCCTCTGTCCATCAAATCAACCCCACTCCTGCTGGATCTCCCAGGGAGAACCCAGAGTCTTCTGCTCCTGAACGTGGCCCGGGTCTAATCCGGGGACCAGGATCTGGACCCTGGCCTCCAGTGCCTGAGGCTCATCCTCCCCCCATCCACCCCTCGTCGGTCCCACCGACCCCACTAGTCCTTTATTCCCAACCTCCGTGGTCTCACCTCACCCCAGTCCCCTCTGGTGTTTCCTTGTCGCCTCCTGCTGGCCACGGCGTCCAGCTAGCTTGGGTCACTCTTAGCAGTAGTGGACGGCTTCCTGGAAACAAACTCCAACCTGGATCCTCACGGTCCCTTGTCATTACCCAGGGACATGGGGACCAGGATCTCCTGAGGTCGGACCACGGTGTTCTGACCTCGGAGGATGGAAACCAGGAAACAGCGAGAGTCCAGTCGCACTCCTCGGCCAAATTTTATCCCTCAGATGTTGTTCCTAAAATTCACTCTGCAGATGATGAAGACAGTCTGGACTCTGGTCCTCAGGTGGACTCTGGTCCTCAGGTGGACCAGAGTCCGGACTCTGGTCCTCAGGTGGACCAGAGTCCGGACTCTGGTCCACCTGAGGACCAGAGTCCACCTGAGGACCAGAGTCCACCTGAGGACCAGAGTCCGGACTCTGGTCCACCTGAGGACCAGAGTCCACCTGAGGACCAGAGTCCGGACTCTGGTCCACCTGAGGACCAGAGTCCACCTGAGGACCAGAGTCCGGACTCTGGTCCTCAGGTGGACCAGAGTCTGAAGCTGGGACTGGATCTCGATCACCAGACTAAGTCCTGGTCTCACGTCACTCAAACCATTCCTCGAACAAAAGGTTCTTCTTCTTCTACCGTCAACTACCTGGAACCAAGTCTAGGTTCTGGACTCCCAGAGCTCCACCGTCCCAACAGGACAACGTCCAAGGTCAGCCCAGGGTCCAGAGTTTCCACTGTGGTCCTTCTGACCCGCTCCACTCCCACTCTGGAGGTCAACTACAGACCAGGTTCCACCTCGGCGTCTCGTCTGTCCAGTCCGGGTGGAAACCACTGGGAAAACCACCACCTCACGTCTGCTGCGCCCCCTGCTGCCATCAACAAGGACTCTAACAGTGTTGGCCTCAAAAGGAGCACAGCACCCCCTACCAGCAGACCTCCACCTGCAGATTTAGCTGCCAAAGATGTGGTGCGGTGCCAGTGTCCCGGCCGCCGCGAGGTTCCATGTCCCTGTGGACTGTGGTCAGGAAACAGTACGTCCAACAGGAAGTAGAGCTGTAGCTGTAGAGAACCAATCAGCAGTCAGCAGCTGTGACTGGACAAACTGTATTCAGTCTTAAAACCAAAGACCAGAGACGGTCTTCATGTTTGGACACCACGCTGTGGACACTTTGGTCAGTCCACAAAAGACTGACACAAAGGTTGCTATCAGCGCCACCTGCTGCCACAGCCGGTCATAGACACAGAGACTGACAGGGTCTCTGGTTCAGTTTTTGGTCTAACAGCAGGGGGCGTTCAATTGAGAAAGTGTCCACAAATTTCAAGGTGAAGAAATGGATTTTAAGACAAAATACATGAATGGATGATTGACAGGTGACTAGTCCTGGGTCTATAGTCCAACACTGGTCCTGGGTCTATAGTCCAACACTGGTCCTGGGTCTATAGTCCAACACTGGTCCTGGGTCTATAGTCCAACACTGGTCCTGGGTCTATAGTCCAACACTGGTGATGGACTCCATGATCGCTGTGGAGCTGGTGGTCGGTGTGATTCTGGTGGTTCTGGTTTCAGGAGTTCTGGATCTTTGGACCGTAGTCAGCTTTTCTTTCTGACATCTTTTTTCTTCTGTTGCAGTTCTGTATGCGACCTGGTGGTGGCACTACCTCAGTAGAAACATGGCTGTTCCTACAGTCTCTGTCTGACCTCTAACTGCTTTTACTAATTCTCAGTAACACCAGAGAAACCTGGTGGCCAAAGGGAGGAGCACAGCAGGAGACAGGAGCAACACAATAGACGTAAATATAGAAGTCTTAGCTCGGCTAGGCTAGGCTAACACAGCGGTGATGTCATAATCTAGGACGGGTCGGACTTACGTCTGGGAGACATAATGAAGGGCAGAAGTTCCCAAAGACAGTGGACGCAGCACGATCCCATGTACGACTGGTGAATGTAAAGAAAGTCGTCTTCTGCGTATATCGCCACGTGACCACGTATTTGTCCGTGCGCCGACTACTTCCTGTGCAGCTAGTTTAGACATCGTATGTCGGAAACTCATCCTTAATTTCCCAAAACGACTTCCCAAAGGATTAACAAAGTTCTGTCTGTCCAGGATGGACCAGAGCTGTAGGTGGAGGACGCTGTAGGTGGAGGACATTGTAGGTGGAGGACGTTGTAGGTGGAGGACACTGTAGGAGGAGGACGTTGTAGGTGGAGGACACTGTAGGAGGAGGACGTTGTAGGTGGAGGACACTGTAGGTGGAGGGCGTTGTAGGTGGAGGACGTTGTAGGTGGAGGACGCTGTAGGAGGAGGACGTTGTAGGTGGAGGACACTGTAGGTGGAGGACGTTGTAGGTGGAGGACACTGTAGGAGGAGGACGTTGTAGGTGGAGGATGCTGTAGGTGGAGGACGCTGTAGGAGGAGGACGTTGTAGGTGGAGGATGCTGTAGGTGGAGGACGCTGTAGGAGGAGGACGTTGTAGGTGGAGGATGCTGTAGGTGGAGGACGCTGTAGGAGGAGGACGTTGTAGGTGGAGGACGTTCGTGTGTGTGAGACGTCTTTATAGAAACCTCAGCAGCTCCACGGTCTCCTGCTGTGTGTGTGTGTGTGTGTGTGTGTGTGTGTGTGTGTGTGTGTCAGAGATAATCTCTGCCTCTGTGTTTGTAGGTGACGTTTTCTACCGTCTCCGGTTCCTGCTGGAGGTGGAGAACTCAGCGCTGTCTCAGGCCGACGTGGAGCAAACTGTGGAATTATGGGTAAGAAGACGAGTGAATGAACCAGGTTCTGAGACCAGGATCAGGCTGGAGGGTTCTCATGTTCAGGTCACTGCTGATGAAATATATCTGACCTTTGTTAGCGAGCGTGGTCATCAGTCCATGGTTGATGATGTCATCGTTGGTGAAATGTTATTTTCTGGTTTCAGCTGAAGCAGACGTTTGAGAACTGGACTCACTCTGTGTCTGTGGAAAACATCAGGTAACTGGTCCTCACTGGTCCTCACTGGTCCTCACTGGTCCTCACTGGTCCCAGAGACCAGGAGAGAGATGTTAGCATCAACTTTGGATCACCAGCTAAATTTAAGACATACATTGCTAATTGTTAGCTGAGAAGTGGAAGACGTCCAGAAATAATAAACTCAGCCTCAGGTAAAAGTTAGCCGCTACTAGCTAAGGTACTGTAATAACTGTAAGATCTGATGTAGATCTGGAAAGAGAGTGACTAACAGTTAGCCTGGATGAAGCTAAACATTAGCAGCTACATAGTCTAAATTTAATTAGCTACACGAGCTAACTCTAAGTAACACAGAAAGATCGTAAAAAGAAAACCATCATTTATCAAACCTAGCTAACAGTTCTGGCTCTGTTCCTGGTACTGGTCCCTGTCCCTCTTTGTCTCCATCAGTGTCCACTCTGGACCCGGGAGCCCAGGAGACCCCAGCAGGTGAAACAGTGCCCCCTACAGCTACTGTCTAATACAGCGCTCTTGTGTTCTGGTTTTTGGTCTGACCCTGGTGCTGTTGGTAGTTACAGGTGTGGAGTTCTGCTGGTCCACTCCCACTGGTCCAACCAGAGTCTGGGAGAAGACGCCGTGGTGACACGACTGTCCAGTCAAGAACCACTGATCGCTCCTGGACTACGGATCCAACCAGGTTCTACAGATGTCGCAAAAATTGGTGAGCTGGTACTTGTTCTGGGAGGCACAGCCTCCAGCTGCTGGTTCTTGCTACTGGTACCATTTTTCTGTCTTTTTGCTGACAGAGAACTGTCCAGAGGAGAACCCTCTTCCGTACCGATGGCCAGAGACCCGACCCACTGTGACCCGGTTTCTGCCTTGCTTCCCTAACAAGGACCAGACCACATCCAGGACCTGGTAACAACCGCATATCCATAACCTCAGCACTGCCCCCTGGTGGTGACTGTGTACACAGTAAACCTGTTGTTCCCCCCCCACGTCCACAGTCTGATCAGCCTGCAGGACTACTCCACCTACTGGTCAGCAGCAGACGTCACCAACTGCACCGACATCAACAGCATCCAGGTGTCAGCAGGTGCACGCCCAATGAGTCAAGAGCCAATCAGAGCAGAGGGTCTGAAACTGTTGAGTCACACAACTCTCTCTCTCTCTCTCTCTCTCTTTCTCTCTCTCTCTCTGTAGAAAACGCAGCAGCCGTAGCGGAGCAGCTCGCTAACATCACCAACACTGAACTGCCCAGTGAGGAGGTGAGGAACCAGATCGGTACTGAGGTACCAGATCGGTACTGAGGTACCAGATCGGTACTGTTCCACTTCTGCCCTCTGACCTCAGGTTTCCTGCAGGTTTCTAAGGTGGTGTCAAAGGTCCAGGAGCTGGTGAACGTGGCCAAGATCCAGGCGTCACTGGCCAACACCGTGGTCACCATCATCTCCAACGTGATGAGCAGCTCAGAGACGGCACTGGCCGCCACCTCGGAGAGGTAGGTCCAGATCTGAGGTAGGTCCAGATCTGAGGTAGGTCCAGACCTGAGGTAGGTTCAGATCTGGACTGTGGTAACTGAGTAGGACTACTTTAGAACCAGACCTTGTCACAGGGTTCTGGTCTGGTTTCATTGGTGGGACCTCTGAACCCCAGCAGGTGGCAGTAGTCTGACCCTGACCTTTGGTCCCTCAGAGCTCTGAAGACCATGGATGAACTGGCTCAGAAGGTGGAGTTTGAAGGAGCGTCCATCAGCCTCACCTCCAGACACCTGGCCGTGGGGATAGCGTCTCTCAACGCCTCCACCTTCAACGGCACCTCCTTCAGTGCCACGTTACCAACCAACGGCACCAACCCTCAGGTGAGTCCATTCATCTGCCTCCAGAACCGTTCTGAAGGTTCTGAAGACTGAAGTCTCCGTTTCGGTCTCAGGTGGTCTTTGCATCAGAGGACGTAGACCACCTGGCTCAGGTGAGGCTGCCGTCCTCACTGCTGTCCAGTCCGTCTCTCACAGCGTCTGACCGAGCGGCACTGTCCAGGATCAACTTCATGTTCTTCAAGAAGACCAACCTGTTCCAGGTCCGTTTCTCACCAGGTACTTCCTGTCGTGGTAGGAGAGACTCCTATTGGTCAGCTAATGTTTGTGACGTTTCAGAGTGAACAAAATGGCCGCTCCTTGAACAGCTACGTGGTGGCCAGCAGCGTGGGGAACTTCTCCATCCATGATCTGAAGGAACCTGTGGAGATCGAGATTTCTCATCTATCTGAGCAGGTCAGTGACTGGATGATGATAATCTGGATGATGATAATCTGGATGATGATAATCTGGATGATGATAATCTGAATCTGGATGATATGATAATCTGGATGATGATAATCTGGATGATGATAATCTGGATGATAATCCCAGTTCTCTTCTCTCGCCTCAGATCCCCTTTAATCCAGTCTGCACGTTCTGGGACTTTGGTCTGAACCGTGAGTGACATCATCAGAGGTTGAGCTGCTGTCATGTGACACTGAGCTCTAGAACCAGGACTGTTATATCTACGTCCAGTACCCATTCTGTCGGTACTTTTTAGTACTCTTTCAGGAGCAATTCTGAATTTGTTCTGCTCTGATCTCATCTCACAACAGCAAAACATTTTTATTTAAGATCTGAACCGGTCTGGACTGGTCTGGACCGGACTGGTCTGAACCGGTCTGGTCTGGTCTGAACCAGTCTGGACTGGTCTGGACCGGACTGGTCTGAACCGGTCTGAACCAGTCTGGACTGGTCTGAACCGGTCTGGTCTGGTCTGAACCAGTCTGGACTGGTCTGGACCGGACTGGTCTGAACCGGTCTGGTCTGGTCTGAACCAGTCTGGACTGGTCTGAACCAGTCTGGTCTGGACTGGACTGGACTGGTCTGGACTGCTCTGGACTGATCTGAACCAGTCTGGACCGGACTGGACTGGACTGATCTGAACCGGTCTGGACTGGTCTGGTCTGGTCTGTGTCAGCTGCTGGTGTAATTGTCTAATCTGTCACTAGATGGAGCTGGAGGCTGGAACGCAGACGGCTGTAGAGTTTCAGAATCCAACAGCAACAGAACTCTGTGTCTGTGTGATCACATGACACACTTCGGCGTCCTCATGGTACTGACCCTGTGTCTGTGTGTGTGTGTGTGTGTTCATGTACATAAACCCAGTGGTTTCCAATCTCTGGGCCGTGTCCTCATTGGTCTGTGGGACAGTGACAGGCAGAAAAATCATCATAGTCTTCCACTAGGTGGCAGTAAAAACAGAAAAAGTTCCTTCAATTTCCTGTGAGTCAGTGTTGTGTTCAACTAAACAGGACGTGGGTTCATATTGAAACTCTACTCTTTGGTACAAAGACTGTACCAACACTTCAGATGACATTCTCCTGGGGTGAAGGTTGAGAAACACTCCGCACCTAGTGTGTTTCTTACATTGTCTCTTATCTCTTTCGCCCCCTGCAGGACATTTCCGGTGTTTCAGCTCACATCGACGCAAAAAACAACAGAATCCTGACCTTCATCACTTACATCGGCTGCGGCGTCTCCGCTATTTTCTCTGCTGTCACACTGCTAACGTACATCGCATTTGAGTGAGTGACACGTTTGTGAACTTTACCTCACCAGGGGGCAGCGGTGGACAAGCTGATCTGTGAGGTTCTTCTTTGTGTCCCACAGGAAAATCCGCCGCGACTATCCGTCTAAGATCCTGATGAACCTGAGCGCCTCGCTGCTCTTCCTCAACATGTGCTTCCTGCTGGACGGCTGGTTGGCCAGTCTGGACTCCCAGTGGCTGTGTCTGTCCGTGGCCGTCTCCTTGCACTACTTCCTGCTCACCTCCTTCACCTGGATGGGCCTGGAGTCGGTGCACATGTACATCGCTCTGGTCAAGGTCTTCAACACCTACATCCGCAGATACATCCTCAAGTTCTGCCTGCTGGGCTGGGGTCAGTCGTCCACATGGGCCAAAGGGGAAAAAAACAGTGTTGTAGCTACCGGCTAAATGCTAGCATAGAAAAAGAAAAGACGATGGCTGTAATTATGGGATGTGTGTCCGTGGTCGTAGGACTCCCTGCTCTGGTGGTTGGAGTGGTGGTGGCCGTGGACAAAGAGTCGTATGGACTCCAGGAGTACGGACGGGAGGAGTCTGGAGAGGCCTCGTCGGAACTGTGAGTCCTGACGAAACAGGAAGTTCAACCACACTCACAGGAAGTCCCTCGGGACGCTGACGGGGTTCTGCTGTGGTGGTTCTCCTCAGGTGCTGGATCCAGAACCAGGTGGTTTTCTACGTCACCTGCGTCTCGTACTTCTGTCTCGTCTTTCTGCTCAACGTGGCCATGTTCATCGTGGTGATGCTGCAGATCTGTGGACGCAACGGAAAACGCAGCAACCGCACGCTGCGGGAGGAGGTCAGAGGTCACTGTTTAAGACCATACACATGGAAACGCTATCTCTGTGGCTAACTGGCTAAAAGTTAAACTGAAAAGACAAGGGTGAGGTCCAGAGCTAACTGTTAGCAAAAAGCCAGCTAAGTCGTAAAGCTACATTTGGTAAAAGGCTAATGGTGGTCTCAGTGAAATGAAGGAGATTTTCTTCTAAATAAAAACAGCAACGGTTCTGAATGGCTCTAACGTCTCTTCTTGACTCTTGTTAACGTTCTGTGTTGGTCCAGATTCTTAGGAACCTCCGCAGCGTGGTTAGCCTCACCTTTCTGCTTGGGATGACCTGGGGATTCGCTCTGTTTGCCTGGGGGCCCGTGAGCCTCGCTTTTATCTACCTGTTTGCCATCTTCAACTCACTGCAAGGTACGCTAGCCTTTGTCAGCCAGTGTTAGCCTTGACACATATTGCTACTGTACACTAGCCTGTGTATGCTAATATAGGCTAGGCTAAAATAGCTTTCATAGGCTAGTCTGGCAATAGTAGATAGCATAGTAGTACTTAGCAGCTAATCTTGTAGTTGCATGCTAACCTTTGCCTTTACATTCTAGTCAACGGAAAGAGAGCTGCTTGCTAACATTAAGCTATTATTAAAGAGTTAAGGCTAATGTACTCCTGAAGCTCCTCCCCTTCCTCCCCCTCAGGTCTCTTCATCTTCATCTTCCACTGTGCACTGAAAGAAAATGTCCAGAAACAGTGGAGGAGACATTTGTGCTGCGGACGATTCAAACTGTCTGAAAACTCAGGTACACGTCCTTCCAGTCTGTCTGTCCTCCAGTCTGTCCCTGACTTTGACCTTTGACCCTTTGGGTTTGTTGATCAGACTGGAGTAAGACTGCGACCAATAACACTAAGAAGGTGAGTTCAGACCTGGGGAAGTCTCTGTCCTCTGGCTCCTTCAGCACCAGCGCCACCAACTGGACATCCAAGGCTAAGGCAACACTGAATCCATTCAGCAAACGACACAGCGGTACAGGTGAAGACACACACCCTGCCCCCCCACACATCTACATGAACTGTGGAATCAGCTTCAGATGTTTCATTACAAGAAGGTCATTTTAGAAGAAACCAAACATTCACAAAAATCTCTCAAAAAAGTCTCTGTGAGGTCATTTCCTGTCTCTCTGGGGTCATTTCCTGTCTCTGTGAGGTCAGTTTCTGTGAGGTCATTTCCTGACTCTGTGAGGTCATTTCCTGTCTCTGTGAGGTCATTTCCTGTCTCTGATGCACAGTCTGGCGTCTCTCAGGTCTCCTTTGATTTAATTTACATCTTTGAAGTCATTTCCTGTCGCTGTGATGTCACTTCCTGTCACATGACGCTCACCTTCTGTATCTACCTGTTTTCAAATGTACAGAAATCTCTTCCAATCATTAGCAGCAGCAGAAAACTGACAGGTAAAACCAAAGCTGATTGGCTGATTGACTTCCTGCTTCCAGCATCACATGATCTGCTCTGCGATTCCCAGAACACTCCTGGTCAACGTGGTCTTTGGACCTAAATTCTTGATGCCACATGTTGATTGGAGACCGTTGATTGGACCACTTTGTTGGCTGATGTTTTGGGAAAGCGGCCGTTGTGGTGATTGTTTGGTCACTGTGATGTCAAAGGGCCACGCCCTCTTGTTACCAGCCTGTTAGCTCTGAGGGGCAAATGGTCCCGCCTCCCAGAGCCTTCCAGTCTGCAACAAGGATAAAAACTGCATCCACGCTACCTATTGTGTTAGCCATGTTAGCAGACTAATGCAGCAACATTACTCTGCTAACTCCTGTAACTCTACTAGGCTAATGGTGTGATGTGAACAAGCTAATACTGTCAGGTCAGCAAGCTAATGCTGCGGGATTAGCCTGCTGTCACCACAGCAGGCTAACGGTGTGGTGTTAGCAGCTGGCCCTGACATTGTTAGGCTAACGTTAGCCTGCTAATAACAAGGCTGTGGCAAGTGCACAAGTCGGAGTGAAGTGTGTTTTGTTTTGGGTTACTGCGCGACGATGATGTCATCACACATGACATCATCAGGTGTTCTAAACTGGACGTAGTCTTCGGGTCCAAACAAAGTTCCACCAATCAGGAAGAACCAAAACCAGACCAGTCCAGAAACATGTCCCTGGGATCCAGGATCTCATCGACTGATTACAAATGTTGGCAGCTACATCTATTCACAGTATCAGTGTCGCCCCCTGGAGGCGGACAGTTACCTTCTCAGCTACCCTAAAAAGACTACGTCCGTTTTCCTTTGCACCACGTTCTGGTTTGGACCTGTGGTACTAACAAAAACTGGACCAGAACATGTTTGGGTCTGAGCTCCGACACCGGTCTCTGTCTCCTGTCCTCAGATCGAAGTTACTCCAAAGATCCTGGACCCAGGTGCTCGTCCTCGTGTCGGTCTTCGTCAGAGGTGGATCCTAACTCCTCGTCCTCCATCCTTCCTGTCAGCCAGGTGATCAACAAGGTCAAAGGTTACTGCTCCACCCGCTCCGAGAACTTCTACAAGAACATCATCATGTCCGACAGCTTCGCCCACAGCACCAGGTTCTAGGATTGGTCTCCAGGGAGAACACGCCGTGATTCAACGTGGAACTGGACCAAATATCTGATCGTCTTGTTGTTTCCCCAAAGGTTTAGTTTCCTTCTTCAAAAGTTCTGGAACTTTCCAAAATTGTAACGCTAAATGTGAGCTCTGTCATTGGAGGAGAGCTTCTGGGGTTCTGATCTCTGGAGGCCTGTATGTCCAGTGTAGAACGTCCCAGATGTTTCCCCAAGTCCAAACGTTGTCTCCTCCGGGACAACGTTCTCAGCCAGGCGTCTGTCTGGACAAAACAACGTTCCACTCCGAGGTGTTTCATTGGTCCAGCCCGTTGTCACCATGGGACCAAAACTACAACACGGTCCAGGCTAACGTGGAGCGGTCCAGGCTAACGTGGAGCGGTCCATGCTAACGTGGAGCAGTCCATGCTAACGTGTAGCGGTCCATGCTAACCCTGTTGCTCTCTCCTAAATGAGTTGAAGTTTGTTAGCAGGAGTGTAGTTTGGAGTCAAACCAAATGCTAATGTTAGCGTTGAAGTTCCTGCACAAAGGCACAAATCATGTGACACTGGATCATCACTGGAAAAGAGAAATAATTATTTTACAATAACACACACACACACACACACACACACTGGTGTACAGTTCTTTTTAATTTAATCATTTTTTTTCTGTAACTTTGATCAAAGTCTGACTTTTTTTTATCACTGATATAAAACTGTTGTTGTTGTTGTGGTGGGGGTGGTGGTGATGATGTGATGATGTCACAGTGATATTGTTTATTTGTTTGCTTTTTGTTTGTGAAGTTTTCTCCACATTAAAGGGAATTTCAAGACCTGCACCGTGACTGTGCTTTTATTTAAGTTTCATGGACCTGACAGGTAGAACTGTTGTAAGGTCCAGGACCAGACCAGGGTCCAGGACCAGAACAGGGTCCAGGACCAGAACAGGGTCCAGGACCAGAACAGGGTCCAGGACCAGAACAGGGCCAGAACAGGGTCCAGACCAGAACAGGGTCCAGGACCAGAACAGGGTCCAGGACCAGAACAGGGTCCAGGGTCTGTCCAACCTGGTTGTCATGGCAGCCGTTTGTTCTTCAGATCAACAGGAGGTTGTTGTCTCGTTGTTGTCTCGTTGTTGGTAGACTGTGTGATGTGGTGACGTCTCCAGCAGAGAAGGAAAAAAACACTTCCTGGACGGAAGAAACCTCAGTCAGAAAAGTGCTGTGGGTTCATTATACAAGTCTGGATGGAAGTGAGTGGAGCCAGCTGTGTGTGTGTGTGTGTGTGTGTGTGTGTGTGTGTGTGTGTCCTGCAGCATCTCTTTACTTTAACTATATCCTGTTTTTTCTCCACACGATGCTAATAAAAAAGACAGGTTTAAGGCTAAAAATAACCAGGTTAAAGATCAGACCAGGTTTTTGGGGAAACCCTATAAAAGCCCCCTGCTGCCCCGTGTCTGTGTGGCACATGTTCGGATCGTCCTCGTTAAACTGCTGCAGAGCGACGCCTGGACCACAGCCCC
>NC_024313.1:13623513-13627395 GCF_000523025.1 Cynoglossus semilaevis
CTCCTCCTGCTCCCTTCCTCCTGCTCTGTTCCACATCTGCAGCCTGAAGATTCCACCGCGTCTCAACAGGAACGTTGGTTCTTCTCCTCCTCATCCTCATCCTCATCCTCATCCTCATCCTCCCTCTGCTCCAGCTGTGAAGAAGGTGGAGGCAGCTCCTTCTCCTGGGGATGGACCTGTGGCTCCTCTGTGGAGTCCTGATCTTCCTGCACATGTCTGAAGGTACGTCGTCTGCAAAAATGATGATGTAATCAAACGTTCAACATTTCTTCTTTATTAATGATCCTTCAGATCAATCGCACCTATTGTTAGCTAACTGTTAGCTAACTGTTACCTAACTGCTAGCTAATTCTACTCTTTGGTTTGGGCTAAAATCAGTGATTTTCTCTATGAGGTTAGGTCTGTGTCACTCCCCTCCTCCTCCTCTCGCCTCCTCTCTCCAGTCTGCTCCATCTCTGGGACTGGTCTCAGTGTGGAGAAGGGCCCACTGGTGCAGCTCGCCCACAGGGCCCAGCATAGACACAAACGCTGCTCCTGTGAGAACCAAAAAGATGGAGAGTGTATTTTCTTCTGCCACATCGGAATCGTCTGGATCAACAGTCCCAGGTGGGAGAACCTGAGTTCTTAGTACTTACTACCTGGTACAGTTCTTATTAGAACTCATTCAGAACAGTTCCTCTGGGTTCTGTGTAATGGTTTGTGTTCACAGTCATGTGGTTCCATACGGTTCTGGATCAGTTCGACAGAAGAGAGAAACCGAACGCTGCCTCTGTTCAAACTCACAAGACCAACGGTGTGTGAGGTTCTGTTCTACTGACAGAAGGTGAGGACGGACACACACACACACACACACACACACACACACACACACACACACACACGTGTTATTGTTGTTTTTGTTTATGTTTCAGGAGGAAACTTTCATCAGCAGAAAAACAACACAGATACAAGGATGCATTATGGGAGCGGGGCGTGGCCAAACATCCAGAGGGCGGGGCTGACCTTTGACTGTGTTTGTGTCAAATCACTTTTATATCAAATCATTGTATTTACTTTTACCTAAAGCGTTGCAGGAAGTGGGAGGAGCTTCTCCTGCGACACTTCCTGTTCTGACGTTGACTGATGTTTACTTCAGTTTTACTGTTAGCATAGTCTGACACTGAACAGAAGTTAGCAGAAACATAGCTGTAGCTAATTGTAGATGGATGTTGACGTATTTCCGACAGGTACAAACAAATGTTAGCATTAGCTTACACCTGTTACTATTGAGTCAAGTGCTGTTAGCAGCCAGATGTTAGCTCTTAGGACACATCTTTTAGTCATTAGCAGTGAAATACGGTATATCCAGTTGCTAACTTCGGCGATCAGTTGTTATCAGGTTTGTCAGTAATTTAATAGCAGACGTTTGTTGCTGGCTATCAGATAAAAGCTCATCTGTTAGCACTCACCTACTGACAGCATTTGTTAGCTGCTGTCAGCTTGACAAAGCTGTTTACAAGTATGTTAGCAATGACTTCTTAGTTGTAACCGGCTAGCTATTAGCTGTCAGCAGTCACCCTGCAGCCATTCAAAATAGAATCTTAAGAAGTTAGCCATTAGCAGTTAGCAATTATTCATTTACATAGAGGACAGTGTCGTGGACAGTTATTGTTTGTGAGCATCTGTTAGTAACTCAAAACTGTTGTCACAGCAGTGTGTTCTGACGTCATAGAGATTTTTATTTTTTTCACAATAAAAATATAATATAAATGTGTAATTTGTTTAATTGTTGATGAACATTTTCTAATTATCAGAATAAACTCCTGAAGAGAACACGGAGATCTGAGGTTTTAGAACTGTTACAGAGAAATTCTGACATCTTGTGGTGAAAGAAAGAAAACCACAAAACGAATCCTTGTTTGAAATAAACAGCACGAGGCCGTTGACACGCGCACATAAACACGTCATCGCGTACAGCCAATAGGAGGTGAAGATACTGAGTCGACGTCCGAAGTTCATAGGTCGCTGTAATTACGACCTCCACGATGTAAACAATCAAAACAACAACAATGTCATTGTATATTTATGTATTTATTTATCTATTTTCAGCCCCTCACTAAAAACAAAACTCTGCCATTCACTGACCTGACAGTGACGTACGCGTTTACCTCTTGTTCTTGTACATCCGGGTCACAGCTACTTCTCCTTCCGGTGGTAACTAGTGTGAGTGAGTGTTACTTGTTTTTGTTTACGCGTTGTGTTTACTAAACCGCTATAAAGGCTGGACGAACGGGACCATGAAGTGTGTCGTGTCTGGCTGTCCGAACCGAATGGTGGCGCCGGACCGGATCCTAAACCGACCACCGAAGAGGTTTTTCAGCTTCCCCACAGAACCTGCTACAGTCAAGGTACCAGAGCCACCGGCAACCAGTCACGAAAGCTGGCTTCACTTTCTTACGTTGATATCAGTTTGATGTCGGTTAGCTTCCGGTTCTGTTCAGGAGTTCATCTCGTTGACAGATAAAACCAGTGTAATGAGTTCTAAAGAGTTCCTCTGTTGAGTGACACAGCCTGACCACAGGAGGCAGCAGAGGAGCAGCAGTGATCAAACAGATGTCGGCCTCGTAACTTAGCACCCGTAGTTTAACGTCGACAGATTCGTTTTCTGAATAAAAGCCGTAACAGTTCAAAGCTAACGCAGACGTCTGCTCAGGTTTGGTTGGCGGCGCTGAGGGAGTTGGACAAACAGGAAGAGGCAGAAGAGCACGTGATCTGTGAGGACCACTTCCTGCCTGATGACATCACTGGTAATGGAGTCAAAGAGGACGCCATTCCCATCATGCCCCCTGACCTGGACGGAGGATTGGGTCTGAGTGGCAGCTGGGGAGCAGCAGCAGAACAGGAGGAAGAGGAGGAGGAAGAGGAGGAAGAGCAGGAGGAAGAGCAGGAGGAGCAGGAGGAGCAGTTGTTCCTCCTCGGAGTCGGCCGTGATGATGGTGGAGACCCGGCTCCTGCTGTGACAGATCCTCCACAGCAGGTCAGACACAGGTTGATGTTGAAGCTAACGCTTAGCAACAACAGCAACAATGAGTTGTTTTGTCGTCACCAGGCTCCAGGTCCTGGATCAGAACCAGAGGCTCCAGCAGCTGGAAGCAGCAGGTGACTCTCCTCCTCCTCCTCTTCCTCCTCCTCCTCCTCCTCCTCCTCCTGTATCACAGACATGTTGTTTGTGTTTATATATATACTGTATATGTGTGTATATGTTTGTCTGGGGGGGGGGGGGGGGGGCTGCCACACACTTGAATGCTAAAATATATTTCATATTTATATTATGACAGTAATCGTAGGAAAATATCAAAAATAATGTTGGGCCAGATAATACTGTCCATGGCCCAGAACCGGCCCGCGGGCCACCTGTTGTTCAAAGACAGAACCTGCTTGTTCTCCCTGGTTCCCAGTTCTCCTGAGGCCCAGACGACCGGGTCCCCCCCCACATCCACCACCACCGGTGAGTCAGGGGATGGAGTGGGCGGAGTCAGAGTGTCGGAACTCCACTGCTGATTGGTTGATTTTCTGTGTTGATGACCCGCCCGTCCCTGTCCTCAGACATAGCTGTGCTGACCCGACGATTCCTGGACCTGCTGCTGGCGAAGCCAGACGGTGGCCTGGACCTGTGGAGGGTCGCAGCCCGGCTGCAGGCGGGGTGGCGGCCGATCTGTGACATCATCAACGTCCTGGACGCTGTGCACGTGATCCAGAGGGAGTCTGTCGGCAGGATCAGGTGGATGTGAGTCCACGCTCAGCTGTGGTTGACTTGGTCTGCTCTGACCCCTCTGACCTCTCTGACCCCTCTGACCCCGCCCCTCGGTCTGCAGAGCCAACGCTCCGGTCTCCAGCTTCCTG
>NC_024313.1:13628241-13630735 GCF_000523025.1 Cynoglossus semilaevis
CTGCAGCGTCTGAAGCAGGTGGAGGACGGTCTGGACGCTCTGATCAGGAGCTGTGCTCAGCAGCTCTTTGACATGACCGATGATGTCACCAACGCCAAATATCCTTCCACTGGTCATGAACCAGATGGCAGAGAAAGTACCAGGTGACAGTACCAGGAACTCACAGGACTGCACAGCACAGCTGTAGTTCCTGGTACTTAGCGATTCTACTCAGGAGTGTTTATTTCTTTAACCCGTGGTGACGTTGGCCTACGTGACCCTGGACGACCTCCGACGCCTCAGGGTTCTCCAGGAGCAGACGGTGATGGTGGTGAAGGCTCCAGAAGAAACCAAACTGGAGATCCCTGCGCCGACGGAGGTAAGACCAGAGTCCGACTCAGCTCCACGCCACGACATCATCATCATCATCATCATCACAGAACCCTTCAGACCCCACCCACATCCTGTACCTCTGACGCCAGGACAGGGTCCAGATCCACCTGAAGGCCGAGAAGGCTCCCATCCTGGTTCTGACCTGTGAGGTAGAGTCCGAAGACGCCACAACCTCTGAGCCCACACAGACAGGAAGTAGATTCTTCTCAACGCTGGAGCAGAGTCGGATCAGGACCACACCTCTGGACAAAGGTACGTCTACGAAATGAGAAAGCTGAGCTAGCCTCTTAGCCTGAGAGCTAGCTCTTTAGCCTGTTAACCCTGGTGCTCAGCTAATCCGAGGAGAAGAAGTTTATTGTCCTTCCGCAACATCTGATAAACTAAGTTACGTAGAACAGGAACCAGGAACTGTTTATTTCTGACTGTTTTTCCACATTTAGATTTCATGTTGTTGCATAGCCTTGATGTCAGCAGAGCATCGCACAGCCACTGACTGACCACCGGGAGGTGCTAGGTTTGCGGCTGAACAGAAGTGGGACGACATCATGAGCAGGAAGTGACATCAGTGGACCTGTGGACTCCTGGAGTGTCGCTGTCAGCTGAAATCACTCATTCTCTCTGTGAGGTTTGGTGTTGAAGACGGACAGTCAACAAACTGACGTAGCTAACGTAGCTGACGTAGCTGACATTGCGGTGGGCAGCCATGTTTCTTTTTCTGCTATCAGGAAGAGAAGGTGAGAACATGAGAACTGGAACACTTCCTAAAGTTTTTTTTTTCCTTTTCTTTTAATCACAATGTGACTTTTCCACGTCAGACACACTGCTGCTGCTGCTGCTGCTGCTGCTGCTGCTGCTGCCGCTGCTGCTGCTGCTGCTGCTGCTGCTGCTGGGTGAATGGTTCCTGGAACTGTTTTATAAACACACCAGCTTCTACCATGCTCCTGTGAACACACTCACTGCTCTTCTCTTCAATAAATGATCTTTTCACTAAATCATCAATCTAACCCTCTCCCACTCTGTGACGTCACAGCCACACCTGCAGGCAGGGGGCAGCAGTGCCACGTGTCAAAACACGATCAAAGAAGATGAGAAATGTTTTGAAATCATGAAGAGAAAATCAGTGACTTTACTTCAGACCAAACCTCAGAGAGAAAATCAGTGATTAGTTCAGAGAGACACAGCAGCTGCAAGTCCCTCTGCTGCCTCCTGTAGGTGCTCTGTGTCACTGCAGTAAATCTGAACATGGTTTCTAACAGTGAAGTCATTAGAGCTCAGTGATGCAGCAGCAGTGGATCAACTCTCTCTGAGGTTTGGTGCAACACACACACACATACACACACACCTTCCAGGACAATCTTGACCGTGGGTTTGACCTTTGACCTCTGAGCCTGACTTGTGAACTCGGGCCGCTAGACAAGATGTACTAGAAATTTTCCAACACACACACACACACTTAGCTGATTGTATGTGTGTGTGTGTGTGTGTGTTTGCTCCAGCTGGGTTTTGAATGAGCTCCAGAGTCAATGATCGCAAAGGTCAAAGGTCAAACTGTTCCTGCTTCAGTGGGTAAAGAATCTGAGTGAAAATATGGAAGGAGGAGGAGGAGGAGGAGGAATAAACTAATGGCATGATGGTTGTTGTTGTTGTTGTTGTTGTTGTTGTTGTTGTTCCCAGCTCACTGGTTTCAAATAGTGCTTTTTGTTTTTCTTTAGTGAAGTCTAATTATGACAGGCCCCGCCCCCTACTGGAACGAATGTTAACAACAGCAGACTGAAGATGAAGATGATGATGATGTTACAGCGACTGTGTGTGTGTGTGTGTGTGTGTGTGCGCGTGTGTGTGTGTGGTCTGATAAGCTCTGCAGGTTTATGTTAACGACCTCCTCCCCATTGGTCCAGCAGCAGACTCTTATCACGCCGCTGCAGCGGTGGCGTTCTCTCAGTCACATGACGTTGACGCTTTGCTTCACAAAGAGCCGCGGGATGAGGTGCTGATGTTTATCCCCTGCTCTCACCGCCGTCGCCGTCGGTCCAAAACTCCGGACCGCTGGAGAGGCAGAGCTGCTGATTTGGTGGAGGACGGCAGCAGACGCACGGCACTGCAGCGGCGGCGGCCGCCGCGG
>NC_024313.1:13631208-13632420 GCF_000523025.1 Cynoglossus semilaevis
TTGTTGTGGTGGGGGCCGGCAGCAGCCGCACGGCACTGCGGCGGCGGCGGCAGCTGCGGCTGCGGCACTCTGCCGCAGTCCATCAGATAAGAACGCCGACCTTCAGGTTCTCCATTCCAGGTGTACGGCACAAACCAAAAGAAAGGAGACGGTCCTCGGGAACAGTGGAACAGGATCCACACGCTCCCAAACTCGGAGACCCGGTGGCCACGGCGTGGCTGACGAATGTCACAGAGCCCGGCGGCGTCCGTCACGCTCCGACGCTGGCTCCGCTCCTCCTTCCTGCTGCGGTCGTGGTTGGCTGGAGCCGCAGCTGAGCCATGCCGCCCGCAGCCATCCAGATCCTGGCCTTCGCACTGGCTCTGCTCGGAGTCCTGGGCACCGGCGTGGCCACCCTGTTGCCTAACTGGACGGTGAGTATGGGCTCCTGGTCCAGCGCGGTGGCGCCGGTGTGGCAGGCGCGCGGCCTGTGGATGGACTGCGTCTGGTACGGCCCCGGGATCTTCAGCTGCACCATGAAGAACTCGGTCCTGCTGCTGCCGCCGTACCTTCAGGCCACGCGCGCGGCCATGGTGCTGTCCTGTCTGGTGGGAGTGTTCGGACTCTGTCTCGCTGCTCTCGGACTCAAGTGCACACACTGGGGTGGGAGCCGCAGGGCCAAAGGTCACACGGCCGTGGCTGCCGGAGGCTGCTTCGTCCTGGCCAGTGTCCTGGGTCTGGTCCCGGCGTCCTGGTTCACCAACGAGGTCATCGCCGCCTTCCTGGCTTCGAATTCGCCTGACAATAGCAAATTCCATCCAGGGGGCGCTCTCTGCATCACCTTCATCTCAGCGGGGTTCCTCCTGGCCGGGGGGGTCATCTTCTGTCTGTCATGTCCCGGGGAGAGATCCAGGAGACCAGACTTCAAGTCCGAGGACAACGGACTGGAGCGGCGACGATGGAAGTGGGAACAGACGGAGAACAAGAACCCAGAACGTCCAAGAGTGAGAGAGAAGAAAAGTGTCCAACTGCAGACGGAAGAACCAGAACCAGAACCAGAGCTCAGGCACACCAAGACCCTCCAAAAGGACGTCAGGGACAGCTACAGCCTCCAGGAGTACGTCTGAGGAGGGGGAGTCGGAGGAGCAGAAGGAGAAGGAGAGAACCTCCCCCAGGATCTGACACCAGTGGGCGCCGTGATGATCTACTGACAAAGTGACAGTGTTATGAACA
>NC_024313.1:13632440-13633403 GCF_000523025.1 Cynoglossus semilaevis
TGTGGAGTAATGAACAAGGCTTTAGCTTTGGGGGGGGGGTCATTTCTTTTAACAAAAAAGATCAAATGAATGTAGAAAAATGAAAAAAGCTTCAACAAACCAAAATCTACAGAAATACCACCGCGCTCCACTAGGGGCGTATGTGGCTCTTTTCTTTTCTTTTCAATAATCCAAAATGTCTACCAGCTAAAAACTGAGCCAGTTAGTGGTAGTGAATCAACCACTGGTCTGCCAGCTGCTGTTAAAGCCAGAAAAGTAGTTGGTGTTGGTCACCAGGTTACTAGTTATTAGTTATTGGATTAGGCGGGACTTTTGACCGCACTGAGACGTCCGACTTTTAAGATCATTTGAGAATGAGCTTTTATTTATTTTGAAGCATTTTAGGGTGTTGTCAGTGATTAGTTAGTTGGTTAGTTAGGTTATCTCTCTTGGCCAATGCTAAGATAACTACTGCTCTTACTAAATGCATATTTTTGGTGTAAAGTTATGATCCATAACATCCTTGACCTGATATGCTAACAGATTTGTCTGATGCTATGCTAAGTTTGCTCTCAAAGCTAATAACGTGTCGATTAATTAAAGCTTGCGATAATTAATTATTAATTGAGAAAATGCTAACACGACCGTGGGGCCGTGGCTTCATTACTTTCCAAGGGCTAATGCTATGCTAACTACTCAACAGTCTGTGCAGAAATTAGTCACTTTTAAAGGGCTAGTGTTTTATAACTTTAACAAGCTTCCTTCACTAAAGGTGCTGAATGTTAGCTTCTAAAAGAAGTCCGTGCTAACTCTCGGCTGCTGCTCCGCTCCATGTCCGCTCCATGTTTCACAGCCTCCCAGAGTGGAGACAGCAGGAGCAGTGCAGCGTGAAAATGGCTAATGATGCTATTAACTTTCCCATTATCTTCTGACCACGGTTGAACGCTCCCAGCAGCCCCCCCCACCCTCCTCCCCCCTCTCCCT
>NC_024313.1:13633515-13638664 GCF_000523025.1 Cynoglossus semilaevis
TGTCTGGGTCACAGTAGAGGAGCAGCTGACAGAGCCTGGAGACAGTGATGATGATGAAGATGATGATGATGATGATGATGATGATGGTGACACCAGTGTTGTTTGTCTGATGTTGTTTTAATAAAGAGTGGATTCTTCAGTCCATGACCCAGGACCAACTGTCTCTTCTCCAAAGTTGAAGCCCCTGAGGATGAAGAGGTGAAGAAGCCGCTGTCGTTTCTGTCTGTTTGAATCACACACACGTTCATGTTTTTATATAAACACACTCGTGTATGTATATAATGATGGTAGCTGTTATTTAAAGGATCTATTAATATTTATATTTTTCCCAATACACAAGGCTGGTGTATAGCGTTTCCTCTCATCTCCTCCGGGAGGCGCCATTCAGTGGTGCTACGTGGAAAACTTTAAATATTTTACTTTAAATATTTTTTTAACTTGTTTTGTTGTGTTGTTATTGAGGTCCGGGGGTGGAGGTGTGGGGGGGGGGCTTCAATAACAACAAGAACAACAGCCAGACCACTACTCCAACTACCGACCCTATGGTCTCCACACCGGTCAGTGCTGGGACGGCAGCGGTTCTCAGGGCAGGTTCAACAGCCGTCCGGGGCGACACCTTCTCGTCACCACCTACTAATGTCTTCGGGCCCCGTGATGCGCGGATATGGGGCGGGTGTATGGACTACAACCAACCGACCGTAGGCTCCTCAGCACGGGCCCGGCTCAGGAGCCTGACGCTCCGGTCGGCTGGAATGGACAGCAAATACATCATCAACGGGCCACCACACCGGGGGACAGGTCTCAGGTCAGTGTAATTTTGTCAAAAACCGTGAGTCATTCTTATTCCGGCTACGGTGCTAATTAGCTGCTGTGTTAGCCGGAAAGAACTGTATTAAAAGTGGGGTATTTCCGTATCCGGCAGTGCTAGCGGTCACATCAGCCACCGTGGCTAAACATGTGGAACGTTCTTCTGTTGGTGTTTATGAGTTTGGGTTTAACAACGGGTTAGTTCGATTCTAATGAAAACTATTACAACTAGTGACGTGTCGTTCATTAACGATTCGTTCAATATGAACGACTCTTTCGTATGACTCGAGAGTAATGAGTCCTCTCACTGAGAGATTTGTTCGTTTTTCTTGCAGTACCTTATGTCGCCACATGGCAGGCAGCGGCATAAGCTCAGTCAACAGGATCGTTCACGAATCGTTCCTTCGGTTCCTTAGGTTTTATTTAACTTTATTTATGTCCCTCATTTGTATAGTGTTGTATTTAATGTAAAGTGTGTTTATACATAAATCTAATATCATCATTGATTGTTTTACTCTGCCATAAAATAATAAAACATAATAATAATAATAATTCTGGACCCAATAAATGCACCGTGTCAACGTTTTAAGGAACTTATTAATTGGTACTTTTTGTTTTAATCGTCAAAATGAGTTTTACATTCACTTCAGCTGTCACGTGACAGGCAGCTCGCACTGAGCGGTCTCATTCTTGTTCATCCGACCCGTTCATTTGTTTCGTTCATGGTTCACAGCTCAGGCTGAGGGGCGGGGCCACCTGCCTTCATCACTTCCTGTAGTCTGAGGTTTGGTCAGTGCTCGGACAACACACATTTAACAGAACTGACTTTACGAGGGTGTGTTTAGTTTACAGGGGGCATTTGACTGATGATGTCATCATTACATCATTGATGAATTCAGCAGATGTTAAAAAAAACAGCTGTGAAACAACAAGTGAAGCTAAAAGTTTTTATTTCTCAGAGAACATTCCCGTCACAGACCAACTCCAGACCCTTCCCCAATCATCTGATGTGGTCTTCAACAGATGCAGATCTTTATTCACATCAACAGACTCGTTCATTTAAAAAGAAAAGTCTCCGTTCTAAGGAGGTAAAACTTGTAGTGGCACTCCAGCGATGAAGAAAATATTTTATTGACTTTCTTCATCAATTTCACAATGACTCCTGAACCTGGACCAGACCTGGACCAGACCTGGACCAGACCTGGACCAGGACCATCTGAGATCACACCACCACCAAAAGCAGCTGTGTGTTGTGGATGTCTTTAATTCTCTTTCTCAATTGTAGTCCCTCCCTTTGACCCCAAGAGGGCGTCCCAGTCCACTGGCTCCGGTGCAGTAGAGGGTTTGGGGATGGGTGGGCACAGGGTCTGCATCTTCAGACGGAATTCTGACAGCTGAGAGAGGAGAAAACATGTTCTATTGTGGAACCACAGCAGGTTGGGTGATGACGTCATCGCCCCACGCCCCGCCCCCTGTTCTTCTTTAAGCCTTCATATATTTGAAGTGTTGAAGAGCGCTCTATTTAAATTATTCTGAGTTCGTCCTTCAGTGGACTACAGGAGCTAACGTCTGCACTAAGACCCCCAGAATACTCACACTGTGAACTCCCAGGAGTTTCCACACGGCGGCGCTGAGAAGTCCGACACCACAGAAGGCAAACACAGAGCCGTAGCCGAGCGCTCGCAGAGCCAGTGACGAGCCACACTCCGGAAGAACTGCTGTTGACGTCAGGCCCTGGAGAGGAAACCGTTCGAAAATAAATTCCTTAACTCTGAATTATTTGTATATGTTTTGTTTTTAAAAACAGCAGAGGGCGCTGGTGCTCTGTGGTAACAGTCCCTGTGAGTTTGCTCACTGTTACAACCCTCCCATATGGAAATCCATAGAGGAAATGAGTGATTTTAGCTCAGACACTGCAGCTGATGGCCCACTGTTGCCTCCTGTGGTCAGTCTGTGTCACTAAAACCACTCCTCTTCTCTGAGGTCTGGTGACAGCACAGAAACCGTACCTTACTGAACCAGTCAGGACTCCGTTTTTTGGCCAGTGCTAATGTGGAGCTGAATCCTGCGATCATTCCTACGGAGGCAGCTGTGGTCAGGAACAGCGCACCTGCACACAGGAAGTGACGTCGTCACGACAGACCCTGTTTGTTATTCACTAATAAGAAGAACAAGTTCTATGTTTGAAAATACGAGGTAAAAAGAGCCCGCAGGAGCACAGGGGCAAAGACACGGGGGTAAAACGTCTGCTCTTTTCTCCAAGTCAAAGACTGGACCTGGTTTATTGAACTGGAAAGATTCGACACCGTTGTTCCATTCAGATCTCGTGAATTTGACATACGATTAAAAACATGTAAAGCGTTTACTTCTATACACAAGTCGTCTGTAGGTTAAATATTCATTTTCTGTGGACTTTGGTTGAGCGGACAGAGGAGTCATCATTCTGACTGAGCCGGAGCTAACGGCTAACAGCTGTGCGACCACACCTCAAAGACCTCACCTTTTAATATTTGTCTATGGTCTTCATCTTTTCTAGCTGGGTCTACTTTTCTGCAGCCCACAGGTTCATCTGCCTCCGCCGCCATGATGCTGTCCGTCTTCGATCACGGTCCGGACAGAAACAAGTTCTTTGAGTTTCCTCACAATAAACTATACTTTTCTTTGATTCACGATTTTTTTTTTACAATAGTATGGATTAAATTAAAACTGAACTTTGTAAAAACTTGGAAACATTGGCGGTGACGTTTGTCCAGCAGCGAATCAGAACGCTGGCTGTGACTAGAAAAAAGAGCGCCTTTGCTCACCCAGAGGCGGCAGAAGAGCTAGGCTTCGTGTTATGAATGAAAAGACAAAGGACTACGTTATCAAGACCGAGTGGAAAACAAATGATAGATCGACGAGACTAACTAAACTACCAGTGGTATCCTTTATTTGTGACGTTGATGTGACTGTAGTTTAATTTTAAAAGTCAATAATGTTATTTACATTTGTTAATATGTATTTCCTTTAATTAACCACACGATGACGTCTGAAATTATAACCAAATACAATTCAAAACACTGCAGCAGTTTTTTAATGTCGTTGTTCAACTATGGGGTTGTCAGTTTTTGTTGACGTCCGTCTCCATGTTCACCTGCTGCTGTCTCTCTACAAAGAACCAAGAGTTCTGTTCTGTTCAGCTCTCTACACTGAAGTTTGACCCGCTCCCCTGACACTTCAAACTCAGACTTTGCGAGTTTAAAGCTTTAAAAAAAAAAAAAAAAAATCATCCCGTCCTGTTGAAACGCTTTTTTCCGCGTAAATTAATGTTTAGATTAAAACGGCGATTCTTTTTCACTCAAAATCTCAAAACAGCATATCTGCTGCTAACGCAAGAATTTCCCAAATATGTGATTAAAATAGTTTAATTATTATTATTATTATTATTAATACTAAATGCTTGTTTAACTACTTTTATTGTCTTGATCTTTTGGCGCTTTTGTAACAAACCGCGCGTCTTCTGTGTGACGTGCGTTAAGTCACGCAGCCTGATTGGCTAGCGTTGCTGCGTCATATTTAAAGGGACACCATGAGCAGAGTAGCTATTGGCTGAGGGCGTTCAAGCGCCAAGATTTCAATGAAAAGACCGAGCTGAGAGGAAAACGATTTAGTCTGAGTGTGTGAGAGGAGTGTGTGTTTGTGCTGCTGCTGTCTGTACAACGTTCCGTCCTTTTCTTTCGCTGTCTTTGTAACTCTTCTTCTTCTTCTTCTACTGACGCTATTTATTGACTTCCCTCAGAAAAAAATGCTCTCCGCTCGCTCTTCTCTGTCTGTCAAAGACGAGAATATTCTCGTCAGCCAGACCAACAAAATGGCGTTGGACAAAGAAAACACGGTGAGAAGAAAGTCTATTTTTCTTTGATTTACTCCGTTTTTCGGTTACTTGCCTGCCGAAATCTGTGGCGGCCATTTTGTCCGAGCTCAGCCTCGTCTGTCAGTTGTTCCCTGTTTTAATCAAACGGATCCCTAAATTTGACTGTGTTGCTGGTGTTTCGTTGTGATCATTGTTGGTTTAGTTTTATTTTATTTTATTTTTTTCAGCCTCCTGGTCTAAACAAATCCCGTACGTTAGCGTCGAAAACCGCGCGGAAAATCTTCAGTGATGCATCGGTGAGTGACGTAATTTTCCTCCAGAGCTTCCTGTGATCAATACTGTCATCTGCCAGTTTATCACTTGTGTAACCTGACGGTCTGATGTACCAACAGAGTTATACTGTCTTTCCATGATGTGTCATTCTATACCTTAATACATTGAGGCACACATCTCATTTATGTGACGTCATTCTCTGTCGCCTCAGAAGAG
>NC_024313.1:13640137-13641881 GCF_000523025.1 Cynoglossus semilaevis
CACACACACACACACACTCAGCAGAGCTGCTGATGCTAATGTAGCTAAGCTAGCTCAGGTGTGTGGTGATGAGAAGCGCAGGGGTACCGATGTCAGCTGATGATGAGAGCTGAGTTCTGCTGAGAGTCTGATCAGAGGACCAGTGGTCCACTGATGGATGTCAGCAGGACTAGAGCCACGCCCATCTGAACACACTCTACTTACTGCTGTCACTGTGACCTCTGACCTCCTCCTTAGCTAGTTAACAGTGTTGTGACCTCTGACCTCCTCAGATCTATAGGGTGGAGAACCCCTTTGACTTCATGGAGAACATCTCTCTGGAGGGAAAGACCAACTTCTTTGAGAAGAGAGTGGGGGAGTACCAGAGGATGGGGGTGATGGCTGGGAGCTCCGACAATGCCTTCAGATTGGACGCAGACTTCTGAGGATGCCCCCTGGTGGACTGGTGTGATAACTGGATGCTGGTTTCGATATTCTAAATGTAAATTGGCGATGCCGCCCTACAGGCTGTCGTGGTAGTGCAGACAGATCTGATTGTAAGGTTTTTTAATAGTTTATATTCTTGTTTTTATTGTTTTTTTTCTTTGTACAGTTTGATATTTAACATGAATTAAAGTTTTAACTCTGACCTCATTATGTCTTTAAATCAACACACCCTCACATCTGATTATTTATTTATTTATTGGCTCTTCATCACAGCAACAGTTTCCTTCACTTGTGTCGATCTTTCTGAAGCTGCGATTTAAAACAAGGAAAGTGAACCGCTGCACACAACCATAACCCATGACCACAGCCAGCAGGGGGCAGGGGACGGTGCCATGCTCAGAGCACCTCAGTGGTAACTTGGCAGCTGGTGGACTCAAACCTGAAACCTTCCAGACCCAGGTCTGCCTCCTTAACCACGAAGACACCACTGCCCGCATAATCAAAACACCGGTGAGCATGTGACTGATGATGTCATCGCTGCACAACTTTACACTTCAAAATGTTTGGCTCAGTGTTGAGTCAATGGCCGCTTGACTGGTTCCAAAGATTTGAGTAGTTTAGCGCCACCTAGAAACAATATAAAATGCATGTTGAAGAGCCGTTTGGATCGATCTCTCTTGAATAAACATTTGTCACTGAAGCCATGACGCTTTGAAGGTTCAGCTCCTGCCGCTGGTGCTGCTTATTGAAGGACCAGTTGTAAAAACAAGAGAACGGTTCAGCTGGTCTCTACTTTCCTCGCTGGTCTGATCTTCATCAGTCACAAAAACAGGAAGTACTTGGAGACCGACATCAACAGGAAGTCAAGTCTCATCCTGACCATGTGACACAGTCACCAGTCCTCGTACCCCCTCCCTCCAGACCGCGGCTTCTTGGCCCCCCCGGCTCAGGTGAGGAGCGAACTCTACAACCAGCTGACGGACGGCTGACCTCTGATGACCTCTGTGCACCGACCTCTGAAGACGACGCATCATTAGTCGAATCAAGACCTGATTGGACCAGGACAAACCCAGAGCCGGAACCACCTGTGGCATCACCGGACTGAGACCGTGGGACGAGAGGGGGAGGAGAGGGGGGGGGGGGTTGTCAAAGTCATGGCCCAAGAGTTTTAATTTAAACCAAATAAAAACTAAAAACTAACCCAGTTCTGTTTGAAGAGTCAAAAACATCTGTGACCTGAAAACAAAGTCAACATGTGTGAAACCAGGAGGGGGGGTGGGGGGGTTTGTTGTTGGTTTTCATAGCAAAGCCGCCCACA
>NC_024313.1:13642828-13647247 GCF_000523025.1 Cynoglossus semilaevis
GAACAAAAGGAGGGAGGGGAGAGGGGGGGGGGGGGGGGGGGGGGGGTGTCACTGAAGAGTTAGTCACAGAACCCCCACCAGTGTGTCACCTGGTTAATCACCAGCACCACTGAGTTGAAGTCAGAGGTCAGCTGCTGCAGTTTGGCCCCCAGCCTCAGGATCTGTCTGTTTCTCTCCAGCCAATCGTCAGCCTGGAACTGTGACCTGAACAGGGCCGCCACCGAGTCCAAGACCACCAGACGGACCAGACCACGGGCCAACAGCAGGGGGACACGGCGGGACAGACAGGCCTGCAGTGAGTCCTGAATGCACAGACAGGTCAAAGGTCACTGGTCAGGCGTTCTACCAGATGTCACGTGGACAGAGGTCACCACGCACCAGGTCCGCAGCGTGTTCCACGTAGATCTGGTCTGAGAACCTTAGACTGGTGACGACAGACTCGGGGACGTCAGTGCGGAGGCGGGGCTGTTCTGAGATCAGCTGATACAGACGAGTGACGGGGAAGGAGCCCTCGGTGCAGACGTAGACGGCCCCTACAGGAAACAGTAACACAGAGACTTCCTGTTTGACACCAGTGGGCCCCCGACCCTGCTGGTCTGAACCTGTATTACAGAGGGCAGACTAAGTCAGGGACCGATGGTTACCGTAGCAACACAGGAAGTGCATCAATAAGTCAGAACGCTCTCACTCTATGATGGTAAGAAAAGTTCTCCCCCTACTGTCCACACCTGGTCCTGCTACGTCTCAGGTGGACGCATTATAGCTAAGGACAGGAAGTGCAGTCTGACCTGAGCCCAACCCTCGGTACTGGACAGGAAGTTGTACAGACAGACACAGCTGCAGAGCCAACTGCGTCTTTCCTGCGGCGCTCTCTCCAGAAAGTTCCGTCACACCTCCAACAGGAAGTCCACCCCTGAGCAGCTGGTCCAGAACTGGACAGCCAACCGAGAGCCTTAGGTTGGACGCCAATCCACCGTAGTTCACGGCTGGAGAAACCAAAGGACCGAGCTTAGAAAACTAATCTGCAGCCAATTGGAAGTTAGTATCTGGTCTTACCTGAAACCGCAGGGTGTGGCCTGCAGGTGGCGGCAGCAGCTGATAGGAGCAACTGGACGTCAGTGCGGGAAAGTCCGGAGAGTCTCTGCAGGTCCAGAGCAGGAACACCGAAGAGCTCCGGAACCGAAGAGAACCTGGCTGTGGGGAGTGAAGTCGGAGCAACGACTTCAGACAAGAAATCAGCCAATGACAAGATAGGAAATGGTTCAGGGGCGTGGCCAACACTATCCACTGGTAAGTAGAAAAACAATGGTAATTGAAAACTTGTAAAAGGAGGAGAACCACAGGAAGAACGTGTAGTGACGTCACACCTGAACTAATGATAATTCATCGGATCCAAATACCTCTGGTCACAGCTGCTATGATCCGCTGGTCCACTGCCAACTGGTCCAGCCTCATGTCCTGCTAACGACGTGTCCACCGTGTCTCTCAGCCCCCGAAGACCTCCACCACCAACATTCAGAAAGAAAATCCCGACGGATGTCAGTGTTACCGCCGCTATCCAAAAAGGCGCCTGGTGATGACGTCACCATTGGGCGAAACCATTTTCAAAAATTTGTGTGGTTGACGCGGGTCTTAGGTCGTACTTACTGCTCATTGAATTTTCGCGGCGTAGCAAAGACGTCACAAGTTCATGTTTGTTAACGTCACCACTAACAAAACTGCCCTGACGTCACACCGAAAAGGACATTATCCCTGCTTCAAGAGTTCTTGCTCCCGAGACTCGGTGACGTCACCGGAGTGCGCCACAGAAAGAAAACAAATGGCGCAGAGGTAGTAGATTAAACCGTGATCCATTAAAAATCATTTAATCAGACCAAAGACGCCGCCACCGTGACGTCCGTCGACGCTTTAATGACGATGAAGCGACAGTCGGCGGTGTGAGCCACAACAACGAGGTTCTCCGCAGGGTTCTCTGGGTAAGTTCTTTTGGTTCTGCTCTCTTCACTTTCTTACTCTTTTATTTTCATTCACACCAACAACGGAGTCAAAGGCGGAAGTGGTTGACGTCATTACAGTCGGTGACGTCATTACACAACCTGAATGTTACTGTTGTTGTTGTTGTTGTTGTTGTTACTGTTGTTGTTCATCGATCATTGTCCCGCCTTAAAACTCTGGATTAATAATCTGTCCTAATCCAAGCAGCAGTTGTCGCTCTTCTACAGCGGTGGAAGTAAAGTGTTACTGAGCTGTAAAGCATGAGCTCTTGGTCTAAGTCACCTCATGTTACACACTTTGTTCATCAAGTAGGATGGCAACAAATGTTAAAAAATAAAAACAACAACCAAAAAACACGTTCACTGTGGACGAAAGAAAAACATGGTGGAAAATTATAAACCATTATTACTAACTAGCAAATGTCTTAGTGGTTAAGGAAGTGGACCAGGAGGTCAGGAAGGTTTCAGGTCTCTGAGCATGACACCATCCCCAGACACTGCTGCCCCCTGCTGGCTGTGATGATGGGTTAAAAACAGAGGTCACATTTGGTTGTGTGCAGTGGTGCAGTGGTGTGTCACAATGACGAGCAGTTGACTTTCCTTTCCTATTAGTGTTATAATATAGTAGTATAGGGATTAGTATAAGTAGTAATAATATGAGCAGTAGTACTAGTAGTAGTAGTAGTAGTAGTAGTGTTGTAGTATTTGGTACTTTCAGGTTCCTAAGAACATTGATTTCATTGTTTTTTTTGATGAAACCTTTTTCATTGGTCCAGTTCATGACCTGACCTCCTGACCTCCTGACCTCACCATGAGTTCCAGAACATGTGTGACATGTGGAGGTACCGATGTGGACGTGGACCAGGCCCGTGGCAGCGCCGTCTGCACCAGCTGCGGCTCAGTGCTGGAGGACAACATCATCGTCTCCGAGGTTACCTTTGTGGAAGGCAGTGGGGGCGTGTCCTCGGCCGTGGGACAGTTTGTGTCCGTGGACGGTGAGGGGCCTGTTGGCCGTCGGGAATCAACCGGCGTCACATAGGTTTCAGGTACATTTTCACAGTGCACTGGTCCACCAGGTGTCATCAACTCTGGTCTCCTGCTCCTCTGGTCCTCAGGTCCAGTCAAAACTCCTCACCTTGGTTCTGGTTTTCATAACAGTGTTGGAAAAGAATCCAGGGTCCAGACACTGCAGAATGGTGAGTACTACTTCATGGTCCTGCTGAGAGTACCGGTACCAGTACTAGTACCAGAGCCCTGTTCTACTTGTGTCCACAGGGAGGCGCCAGATTCAGCAGCTGGGCAGTCAGCTGCAGCTGAACCAACACTGTCTCGACACGGCCTTTAACTTCTTCAAGATGGTCGTCACCAAACATCTGACCCGGGGGAGAAAGATGGAACACGTCATCGCTGCCTGTCTGTACCTGGTGTGTCGCACCGAGGGGACGCCGCGTATCCTCACTGACAAGTGTGGGCTGCGTTAGCACTGTTGGGCTGCTAGCTCTGTTAGATCTGTTAGCATCGTTAGCTGTTAGCAGTATGGGCAACATTAGCTCATTGTGGTTTCCTGACTGTTCATTCAGACATGCTGCTAGACCTGAGTGACCTGCTGCAGGTATGACCCTTGACCTGCTCTGACTGACTATTAGCTGTTAGCCGTTAGCATTTTAATGGTTGGCTTTTCTCTTTTTGTTTCCAGGTCAACGTCTACATCCTGGGAAAAACCTTCCTGTTTTTGGCTCGTGAACTCTGCATCAATGCTCCGGCCATTGGTGAGTTGTCAGGTGATGACATCATGGTGACATCACACACACATGTGGAACCAGTAAGAGCTGGGGATTGAACCAATGACCTTGTTGCTGTAAGGCCACAGCACTGTGACTGTGGGCTCACAGCTAACTTAGCTTTGGCTAACCTTTACATATGTCTGAGTTTGAAGAACCCAGTCCAGCTTCTCTCTCTACGTCTCGCAGACCCGTGTCTCTACGTCCCCCGGTTCGCCCACATGTTGGACCTGGGCGTGAAGACCCACGACGTGTCCATGATGGCTCTGCGTCTGGTCCAGAGGATGAAGAGAGACTGGATTCACACTGGGAGACGACCAGCTGGACTCTGTGGAGCAGGTACAGAAAGACAGTGGTGAGGTGTGCAGTCAGAGGGACAGACGGGTTCATCATGTCAGTCTGTCGGTGTGTCTGTCTTAGCTCTTCTGGTCGCGGCCCGAATGCACAAGTTCCGTCGAACAGTGAAGGACGTGATCGGTGTGGTGAAGGTCTGCCAGACCACCCTGAGGAAGAGGTGAGGAACCTCCCCCAGGTCTGAAGACCCACGCCACTTCTCCTAGTAACTGTGTCCATGACTCCACCCCTGCAGGCTAACAGAGTTTGAGGACACGCCCACCAGTCAGCTGACCATTGAGGAGTTCATG
>NC_024313.1:13647329-13650030 GCF_000523025.1 Cynoglossus semilaevis
TATAGGTGTTCCTGCATGTGGACCTGGGCCAGGAATGTGACCCCCCTTCTTTCACCGCCGGGCAACACAGGACCAGAATGCAGCAGGTTCTGCACCCTGTCTGTGATTGGCTGCTGCACATAATCATGTGACCAACGAGTAATGAGTGTTTTATTCTCCCTCAGCTGGAACAGGAACTGTCCAAGAAGCTGGACGAGGTCAAAGGTCAGTCCCTGAGACTGTACCATTTGTAGACCTGCTCCTCAGAGGAGGTGCTGTCAAAGACCTCCCTGGGTGTGACCTCCACCCAGTTTGTGTGCTGTGCAGATCTGAACCCTTGTTCTCCTTTCTCCTCCAGGAGAGATCTCCTCCTACAAAGACCAGATAGAGACGGAGCTGGAGAAAAGTCAACCCAAACTCAGAGGGATCTACGCCGCCTACGCCAAACAGGCCGGTGAGTGGAGTCACGTGACCCCACCTGAGTCACCTGAGCCCACCTCCCGTCCATCACATCCACCCGGTCGTTGTCGTTTTCAGACCCAGGTGACCCGGAGGTTCTACTGGCTTCTGAGTCTGAGGAGGCGGAGCTAGAGGCGGCGGCGCACCAGCTGACCCAGGACTTCCTGTGTCAGATGATGCAGGAGGACAAGGGCGGAGACAGAGGGTCTGAGGACGATCCACCAGGGGCGGGGCCAGAAGTAGAGGGGGAGGAGTCCGTTCACCAGATTGCTCCTCTTGATGCTGTCTTGGGGAAGTTAACAGGCCCCGTGACCTTTGACCTCCACCAGACCTTTGACACCTCTGAGGGTAAGAGCTGCTGCAGACAGACGCTTCTGGTTCTACTTCTGGTTCTGGTGTCAACACAGTGTTGGGTCTGGTTTCAGACGTGGGCTCAGACCCTGGAGAGCTGGACCTGAGTGGTATCGATGACCAGGAAATTGAGAAGGTCAGTTCACCTGATGATTGACGGTTGGGTGTCTGGGGGTGGGACTTCCTGTGGTGCTGAGGACTGACACCAGTTTGTGTGTCGCAGTACATCCTGAACGAGCACGAGGTCCAGGTGAAGACGGAGCTGTGGATGAAGCAGAACGCAGACTACCTTCAGGAGCAGAGAGGTGGGTCATCGTCTCCACCCAGATCTGATCCGATGTTCTCCAGGTCGCAGCTCTGACGTTCTCCTCTGTCTTTGGCAGAAAAAGAAGAGAAGATCAAGATTGAGAAGGAACAAGGAACATACAAGGAGAAGGTGGGTCTGCTCACCACCTGGAGGTGGGGCCACCTGCAGGTCAGGTGACCTACTGTACATGTGTCTTTCAGAAGAAGAAGAAGAAGAAGACGACGACCACCGTGGCCGGAGAGTCCACCACGGCGCTGACGGCGGGCGAGGCCATCGAGAAGATGTTGGTGAAAAAGAAGATTTCCAGTAAAATTAACTACGAAGTTCTTAGAGATCTCAATAGCAGGGGGGGGACCAGCGCCCCCTGTGGACAAGAGTCTGCCCACACCCACTCACATAAACCACTCCCGTCCCGCCGTCGACGTCAAAGACAGTCCAAGAACCCTGAGGACCAGGACCTGGACACCAACGCCAGTGTTATGGCTAAGAGGTAATCTAATCTAATCTGACCATTGATAATCTGATGGTTGATAATCTGATGGTTGATAATCTGACCGTTGATAATCTGATGGTTGATAATCCATCCATCCATCCATTTTCATCTGTTACCGGGTCACAGGAGCAGCGGTCTCTATGACCGCCACCCAAATCACACTGCACTGTAACAACCCCCCCTTGAACCTTCCTGTGGTGGTGAGTCCACTGGAAGGTACCAACCGCCCTAAGAGGGATTACACCTTGCCCAGGAGGTGAACCCTGGGGTTTCACACCAACGACAGAGACGTTGGCTCTGGGTCAAAGCGCCACTCATTGATAATCTGATGGTGGATAATCTGATGGTTGACAATCTGACCGTTGATAATCTGATGGTTGATAATCTGATGGTTGATAATCTGATGGTTGATAATCTTGAACTAATCTGAACTAGCCTGTTGAAGTTATTAGTGTAATCCAATAATCCATCAGATTATCCTTGTTCTCATTCACTGACTGGTTCACGGTTCTAGTGAGAGTTTAACATCCCATCATTTGGATCAGTCACAGATGAAGACACAGACAGAGTAACACTGACGCCTACCGGCCGTTGTCGGTACTATCTGTTCCATATTTAGCATGGATTAATCTCAACCAATCAGATGAATCCACAACTACCTACAGATCAATCAGATCAAAGGTGTGACTGAGCAGCTAAACCTTTGCTTTCAGGATTCGTCTTCTCATTTCAACGACGAAGAAGAAGAAGAGGAAAAAGGAGGCGGGGCCTCAGGTTGACAAGTCTGCTGACACAGACCAGGTAATGATGATGTAATAATGATGTCATCGATTACTGGTTCGTCAGTATGGATTATTGATGACTGCTGATTGATCGTCTGTCACTCATCACTTTGATGTTCCAGCCACAGCCTGTCTCTATGACAGCACAAGTCCAGGCCCCGCCCCCTGACCCTGAACCACAGCCCAGTCCCAGACTCACAGAGGCTCCGCCCACTGTAGAGGAGGAGGAGGAGGAGGAGGAGGAGTGTGTCAGTGCTCTGAAGATGGTTGAAGGTTAGACTGTCTGACTGACTGACTGACTGACTGACTGTCTGACTGACTGTCTGACTG
>NC_024313.1:13650801-13655350 GCF_000523025.1 Cynoglossus semilaevis
TGACTGTCTGACTGATTTATTTATTGACTGTTTTTTTTTTCTTTTAGATTACGGCTGTGATGAGGAGGAAGTCTTCTGACCAGGGTCAGGGTGAGGTCATCTAAACGTTGGTTGTCACTGGTTACTGGTTTGTCACTGGTTACTGGTTTGTCACTGGTTACTGGTTTGTTACTGGTTTGTCACTGGTTTGTCTGCTTTTATGGTTGAACTTTTTTGTTTGTTTCACTTTGATGTTAAAAAACATTCCATCAAAATAAAGTTTTTTAAAAAAAGATCAAAGAGTGAAGGTCAGAAGGTCATCCTGGTCTGAGGCAGAGCCTGACAGGTCACATGAACATGTGGGCGTGGTCAGGTGACTGACACTGGTCATGTGACAACCTGTAAAACAGCTGAGGAGTCTGAGCTCAAACACTGGGACCAACCGTCACCACAGCGCCACCAGGTGGAACTATGGAAATGAGCCAGGTCCAGTCAAGTCCACTGTACACCATGCACCACCAGGGGAAATACCATGTGATACAACAGTCCATCAGAATGAGTAACATTCAAATCCAGCAGTACAGCAGCCTGACCCTGACCCTGACCCTGACCCTGACCTTGACCTTGATCAAGGTAATTATTGACCTTTATCACATTCTATAATGAGGTAGTAAAACAGCCGGTACACAAACATACCGAGTATGTGTATGACTCACATAATCCTAATGTCCACTAGAGGGAGCCCGTGTCCCGTCAAAGATCCATGGGGTCAAAGACTGTTGTCAGGTTTATATTTGTAGTAGTATCATGTGTTGGTCAAAGTAAACAGTAAAAATTTAAAACAACACAAACTCACCCCCCACCCCCTACACATCGGTGACGTCATGTTGGATGTGTTTACTTTTCTTCTTCTTGGTCCTCGTTATTCGCTGTGAAAAGCTGATGTTATTGTTCAATAGAGTCGACGTCGTTCAGATGGGGGCGGGGCTGAACACAACGTTGGGTCGTGTGTGACCTCACGAATGTCGTCTCACTTCATTTCCCAGCAGTCTCCGCGCCACGGAGTCATTTCCGGAAGAGAAGGCGAAGCAGGTTCTCGGCGTCTGAAGGTAAAAGATGAAGTTGATGAAAATGTCTGATTCAGATGAAATGACGTGACGTGTTCAGTGTCAGATTACTGTCCACGACGTCACCTGTCTGTTTCCGGCCTTCTGTGGGAGACCAAGTTTTTGTTAACACGCTAACGGCTAGCGTTACAGAACTAGTTAGCATGTTAACGTACCTTTTACCGTGTGAACTAGTTCTGTGACAGCGTTAGCCCGGGATCCGTATCTTTGAGATACGTTGAGAAGGTGGGTGTGTGTTCCAGGGTGAGGTTCCTCACACTGCTGTGTTTGTGAGGACGGAAAGCCAAACTCACACCTGTACCGATCTGACCAATCAAATGTCGGAGCAAAACCACGTGGTAATGAATTCATAGAGTTTTCCACCTTTATATGTGTCGATGACGTCAAAGACGGTTCAGTCCTCTGATCTGGACTCTAACGAACTCAGTGATGGACGTTCTTAAGTTAACAGTGATGCACAACCACCTACTGACCACCAGGTGTGATGTGGCCTGACCGTACTGACCTGAGTGGTATGGAGGACTGAAAGTGCCAACATGAAATAAAGAAATTCCTTTGATAAAGAAACATTTAACATGGATGTCCCACCGATATTATCGCACATGGCTAATATTGAATGATTTCTCAGTCATTGACCAGGGGTCAGTCTAGACCAGGACTCAGTCTAGACCAGGACTCAGTCTAGACCAGGGGTCACTGACCTTTATGAAACTCACAGCTACTGGTTTGATACAGACTTCACCAACAACAAGGTCATAGTAGTAGTTAGTTGTGGGACAGACAGGGGCACACACACACACACACACACACACACTCTTTGTTGTGAAATATTTCTGCTGTGAAACTGTTTTTAGGATGAAGAGCAGAACCGATGAGGAAGAGTACTGGAACAGTTCCAAGTTCAAAGCCTTTACCTTTGACGATGACGAGGACGAACTCAGCACGGTGAGAACGTCTGTCTGCCGTGACATCGTTCCAGGTCACGGGGAGGGAGGGGCTCTCTGACCCTGTGGGCGTGTCTTTCAGCTGCAGGAGTCCAAGCGGGCGGTGGACAGCATCAGTGGGCTGGTGGGCGGAGACGAGGACGAGGACCAGGTGGAGATAGTGGGCTGGGGCGGGGAGCCCGTGGACAGTACGTCATCATCGCCACATCATGATGACATCATCACTGAGATGCTAATCAACCATTGGCTGCTGTCTTTGAGGCTTGCCGTTTTTCTACAGGCATTGTGTGGTCGGTGAGAGAGACGGCGGCATCGACCAATCAGAGGCCAGAGAGAGAGTCCACCCCCCAGACGAACACTGGTCCCTCCCAAAAAAGCAGGAGCCAATCAGTATACTCACTGAGCTCCCTCTTTAGAGGTGATGTCATCGTCCTTATCTTTAGTGAGTCATCAGGTCACATGACTCTCAGCTTGACCTCAGCATTGGTGTCTCCACAGGAAAGAACAGGGGAGACAACTTCACCATCGGCGCTGAGGGTGAGTGGGTGAGAGGGAGAGAGGGAGAGAGGGTGAGAGGGTGAGTGGGTGAGAGGGTGAGTGGGTGAGAGGGTGAGTGGGTGAGAGGGAGAGAGGGAGAGAGGGTGAGAGGGTGAGTGGGTGAGAGGGAGAGAGGGAGAGAGGGTGAGAGGGTGAGTGGGTGAGAGGGAGAGAGGGAGAGAGGGTGAGAGGGTGAGTGGGTGAGAGGGTGAGTGGGTGAGGGAGAGGGTGAGAGGGTGAGGGAGACAGGGAGAGGGTGAAGTAGCACTGCAGATTTAACACAAATGTGTTTCTGTGAGTACACGTTTGCAAATATACTGTACTTGAAGTTACTGCAGTAGTACTACAGAGACAGTCAGAGAGACGACAGATGAAACTTCTTTTGGTTGTGATGTAATAGGACACCTTGAAGGTCATGTGATTTTGACAGTAATGATGTCATCGTTGTGTTTTAGCGCTGAGCGACTCCACGACCGGACGACTCTTCGCTCCAGAGCTGCGTAAACCTAAGTCTGAATACAAGGTGAGATCAACGACCTGATCACCTGATCGATCACCTGATCGATCACCTGATCGATCACCTGATCGATCACCTGATCGATCACCTGATCACTGCTGATTTCTCACGCTTATGTCACGATGATGTCAGGAGCTGCAGAGGGATTGGTCGCCTGAGGAGACTGTGTGCAGACTGCAACAGGGAAAGGTCAGAGGTCACAGCAAACCACAGAGACTGAATGGACAGATGAGTGTGAGGAGGAGTGGGTGCGGGGGGGTGGGTGGGGAGGGGTGGGTGGGGAGGAGTGGGTGAGGGGGGGTGGGTGGGGAGGGGTGGGTGGGGAGGGGTGGGTGGGGAGGAGTGGGTGAGGAGGGGGGGGTGAGGAGGAGTGAGTGAGTGAGGAGGAGTGGGTGAGGAGGAGGGAGTGAGGAGGAGTGAGTGAGTGAGGAGGAGTGTGTGAGGAGGAGTGGGTGCGGGGGGGTGGGTGGGGAGGGGTGGGTGGGGAGGGGTGGGTGGGGAGGGGTGGGTGGGGAGGAGTGGGTGAGGGGGAGTGGGTGAGGAGGAGTAGGTGAGGAGGAGTGGGTGAGGAGGAGCGGGTGAGGAGGAGTGGGTGCGGGGGGGTGGGGGGGGGGGGGGGGGGGTGGGGGGGGGGGGGGGGGGGAGGAGGAGTGGGTGAGGAGAGTGAATTGTGTCTGTGTCTGTTTCCAGGTGGTTTCTCTGGAAAAGTTCCGTTCTCTGCAGGAGAAACTGTTGCTTCTGGATTATTCCGTCAAGGCCAACGATGGAAACGTCATCACTGCTGTACAGTAGTCCACCTTCATCCAGATTAAACCACATCCGTCTGGGCCACGACCCACATCTAAAATTCAAATCTCTCTTTTAGGTTTTGATATTTTTGAAGAAGACTTTAAGTAAAGGTGAGTCCCAGTCGTGGGTCAGTCCCAGTCGTGGGTCAGTAACAGTCGTGGGTCAGTTTTTGTGTCTTGTTTCCAGAGATTTTGTTTCAAGAGCTCCAGTCCAGACAAACAGCTCTAAGACATTTCATCAACTTCCTGTATGAGACTGAAGAAAGTGGGCTGCTGCTGGAGCTCCTCAGGTACCAGTCCAGTCTGAACCAGTCTGAACCAGTCTCCAATGTTCCCTTTGACTGTCTCCCTGGTTTGTCCTCAGGTCTCTGGGCAGGACAGAGGATGCAGCGGTTTGTGCAATCTCTAGTACATGCTAACACTAGCATGCATGCTAACAGATGCTAACTGTGGTGTCACTTCCTCTCAGCTGCTCCAATATAAAGAACACCAGAGTATCAGTGATGAAAGCAGGAGGCGGGACTTCCTGAAGAGCTGCCTGAGGCCAGTCAATCCCATTGGTTTCCTGTCTCAGTGAAACCGTTTCCTGTCGGACTGACATGTATTTCCTGTTTCCTTTCACTGTGAAACTGTTTCCTGTTGGATTCCAGACTACCG
>NC_024313.1:13655379-13655977 GCF_000523025.1 Cynoglossus semilaevis
CACAGTCTGTTGGAGCGACAGATCATCATGGAGGTCTGATAATGATCTATAACCTTAACCTCTGACCTGGGGTGGACCGTTGACCCTCGCATCAAAGGTCAAACTCTTTTCTGTTGCTAGGAGACAGACGGACAGAACGAGCGTGGAGGAAAAGTGGAAATTTTCCAAAAGGTTCCGAGAAAATCTTCCATCCTGAACATGCCCCTGGTCACCACGGTGTACTACGCCTGTGTTTACCACTACAACGAGGCCGAGGTGGGTGAGCACGCACGCACGCACGCACGCACACACACACGCACGCACGCACAGAAACTTTCCATCTTCAACGGTTCCTTCCTGTTCTTGTTCCTCAGGGAACCCTCAGTAGTCCTCACAACCTCCGTCAGACCTTCAGGGTGAGTAGACCTCCCCCTCTGCCCTTCCTCCCCCCTCACCTGCTCCTCCCACTCACTGATTTGTCCAATCAGATTTCAGAGAAGCAGTTCTTTGTGACGGCGTTGGCGGCTCGGGCCAAGTTGAAGGCGTGGTCTGACGTGGACGCCCTGTTCTTCAGCCGGAACTGGCTGGGCCCAAACAGGAAGAAGACAACCGCCAGCTG
>NC_024313.1:13656210-13661124 GCF_000523025.1 Cynoglossus semilaevis
AGTTAACGTGCTGTCACACACACATTTATGTATCGCGTTAACGTGCTGTCACACACACACATCCACCGCTCGCCTTCCACCGCGTGGTCGACATCCTGCACAAGAACTCCGCTCCTCCCAAGGTAGGCCGGTGTGTGAGCGCCATCTTATGTCCACCTGGGTCCACTGCAGTGAAGTAGAGTCGCCGTTACTTAAACGATACCAGGACGAGTGTCGGCGATGAAGACGGCATTGTCGCTGTTTCACCGCACGACGTCGGCCAGTAACGCACACACACATCCATGTATCGAGTTAATGTGCTGTCACAGACACATTCATGTATGGAGTTAACGTGCTGTCACACACACATTCATGTATGGAGTTAACGTGCTGTCACACACACACATTCATGTATCGAGTTAACGTGCTGTCACACACACATCCATGTATCTAGTTAACGTGCTGTCACACACACACATTCATGTATCGAGTTAACGTGCTGTCACACACACACATTCATGTATCGAGTTAACGTGCTGTCACACACACACATTCATGTATCGAGTTAACGTGCTGTCACACACACATTCATGTATCGAGTTAACGTGCTGTCACACACACACATTCATGTATCGAGTTAACGTGCTGTCACACACACATCCATGTATCGAGTTAATGTGCTGTCACACACACATTCATGTATGGAGTTAACGTGCTGTCACACACACATTCATGTATCGAGTTAACGTGCTGTCAGAATCCTGGTCCACATGAATCCACACAACAACAACACAAGTTAGTGTGAATGACATGGTGTGAATGAGGACGTGAGTTCTCGCTGACGTCTGGTCTTTGATTGACAGGTCCTTCAGGACTACGTTGGGCTGGTGGACGACGCCCAGCTGCGGCTGTCGCTCGCCCACAAACACAAGTGTCACGACATCGTCATCAATGTAAGTCGATGACATCATCACCGTGCGACTCGACGCGTATGTGTTCGTGGGGGTCAAACCTCACGGTGGTCTCCTGTTTGTTTGTTTCCTGTGATGTCATGCTGTTTGGACCAATCAGACGTACAGAGACCTGAAGGACCGGCAGCTTTTACTGGGATACAGAACAAAGGTGGAGGTGGGGTCAGAGGCCGACTCCAGGATCAGTCAGCTGCTGGACAACCCGGTGAGTGGGCGGAGCTTGGGCGCCACTGTGTGTGTGTGTGTGTGTGTCACAGCTCGTGACTTTATTTCTTCTCCTTCAGCAAATCCGTTGGAAGAATTGATGGACGCAGCAGCCACGTCCAACGTCACGGCAAAAAACACGGGAATGAAACGATGACATCATCACTTCTTTTAGATTCTTTTATTTTGTTACAAACAGTAGTGTTGACTCCGCCCACTCCTCAGTTCTTACATAATATTCCAGACTTTTCTTCTATGATAACATTAAAGTTGATGTGACGTAAAGATTCAAACAAATCATTCAGTGTTTTTACCTCCTGTCTGCTCCCACAGCCAATCACAAGACAGCAGCTGCAGCAGGGGAGGGGCTTAGACCTGGGGGAGGGGCGTGGCAGCAGTTCAAATATAAACACATTCTAAAAGCAGCAGAAGAAATACTGTCCAATCAGATCCAACGTTAGGTCCAGCTTTTGTGAGGTGTGACCCGGGTGGGCCGGACCTCAGGGCTCAGAGTCCAGACTGTCCAGGGTCACATGACTGCAGTGAGGGGAGCTGGGACTGGGGGGCGCCGAACTGTTGGATGGAGTCGAGTGTTTGGTCGAGTCTGAGTCCAGCTGGGAGGGAGAGACGTATGGTAACATTCAGTTCATTGATCAGTTCATTGATCATTGATCAGTTCATTGATCATTGATTAGTCCATTGATCAGTCCATTGATCATTGATCAGTTCATTGATCATTAATCAGTTCATTGGTTATTGATCAGTTCATTGATCAGTTCATTGATCATTGATTAGTCCATTGATCATTGATTAGTCCATTGATCATTGATTAGTCCATTGATCATTGATTAGTCCATTGATCATTGATCAGTTCATTGATCAGTTCATTGATTATTGATCAGTTCATTGATCATTGATCAGTTCATTGATCATTAATCAGTTCATTGGTTATTGATCAGTTCATTGATCAGTTCATTGATTATTGATCAGTCCATTGATCATTGATCAGTCCATTGATCAGTCCATTGATCATTGATCAGTCCATTGATCAGTCCATTGATCATTGATCAGTCCATTGATCAGTCCATTGATCATTGATCAGTCCATTGATCAGTCCATTGATCATTGATCAGTCCATTGATCAGTCCATTGATCATTGATCAGTTCATTGATCATTAATCAGTTCATTGGTTATTGATCAGTTCATTGATCAGTTCATTGATTATTGATCAGTTCATTGATCATTGATTAGTCCATTGATCAGTCCATTGATCATTGATCAGTTCATTGATTATTGATCAGTTCATTGATCATTGATCAGTCCATTGATCAGTCCATTGATCATTGATCAGTTTTCTCACCTCTTTGTCCACATTCTGATCTGCATCCCGAGACAAAGGTCCACTCCCAAAATCTGGAAAAGTTTGTAACCAAGAACTGAGATGACATCACTGATGGGTAAGTGTGTGTGTCAGTGTGTGTGTGTCAGTGTGTGTGTGTGTGTTACCTGAAGTTGTGCGTGTGATGTGTATTTTTCTCTGCTGGCGAGAAATACTGGAAAGAGGGCGGGGCTTATCTGTGATGGGGTCGTCTTGAGATGATGTCACACTCTGCACACACATACATGTTTTACTGTAGTAGTGTAGACAGGTACACGGAGGTTGCAGTACTGTGAACAGTTAAACACATACATCACCTGAGTACTGCTGAGTAATGACCTTTATTGGCACAGGACCAGTATTACAGTATCAGTACTGCACTGGTACTTCACTAGTATTCACTGGTACTGAGGGCTGAACTGACCTGTCTCTGAGTTTGACACACAACTACTGTGGTCCCTAACAGGACATGAGAGAGTGGAGGAGGAGGAGGAGGAGCAGGAGGAGGAGGAGAAAGACCGTCCTACCCTTCCCAGAGAGGACATGGAGAAAGAGGAGGAGGAGGAGGAAGAGAAAGGCTGCAGGAGGCTCTGCTGCGAGGAGGAGGAGGAGGAGGAGGAGGAGGAGTCTTTCTGCATGAAAGCATCGGCCGACACCGGGGTCATGTGATAGATGTGCTCAAAGTTGGAGGGAGAAGAGATGAAGGTGTGAGGGGAGGAGAAGGGAGAGGGGGGAGTGACATCACCAACCTGAAGAATCAGGGGGGGGGACAAGAGAGCAGGAGGGGGAGTCAGAATAGAGTGGTCAGAGGAGAGAGGGGGCGGGGCTTAGAGGAGAAGGTGTGTTTACCACAGGCAGGTCCATGAGCGCCTGCATCCCGTCCCCGGGGCCCATGTGGGCCACATGATTGAAGTTGGTGGGCTTTGAAATCATCCTGGACCTGAGCTCCGGGTCCCTGAGCATCTCCCTGAAAACAGCAGTCATGTTGAGCCACGTCTGCTGAGTCGTGTGTGCGCCGAGTCACGCGTGGAGCGGCGCCGACTCACCTCCTCTGCTGCAGACGCTCCTCCTCAGGAACTTTGAAGAGGAACTTCCTCTTGCTGCGGGTTCGGACCATCAACTTCCTGCTCTGCTCCGAGGTCTCCGGGATGGTGAGGACGGACTCTAAGGACGGACGGGAGAGGAGGAGACGGGTGAGGACAGGAGAAGACCAGCTGAGTCTGGGCCTCAGTTGGACCTGGTACCTGAGGAGAAGTTGCTGAAGAAGATGAGTCGTGGAGGTTCTGAGCTCAGCAGGTTCAAGGTTCCTTCAACGTTCAAAGGTCGGATCTGAGGAGAACCGAGAAGACCAGAGGCTGAGACCGTCCTCCTCTGTGATTGGCCGCCTTCGCATGGTGACACATCTACTTACCTTCCTCAGGGAGATGGTCTGGACCCACTCCGTGGTGTGGATGTCAAAGATGTCCACCCCGTAGTCGGTGTAGACCGACAGGTGGGAGGAGTTTGAAGCTGTGTAGACGGAGAGACAGGGACAGTCAGGGTCAGTCTCAGAGACCACCCACATCAGTCTACTCTAGTCTGACCCCTGCTGGTTGTTCATGGCCCTTTAATGAGATGGGAGCGCCCCCCGCCCCACAGGAAACTGTCATGTCTTGGTCATGGTTGACACCTACTGCATGCGTGTGGCGTGGCGGGCCACATCAGCTCCTGGGTCCTGGAGCGCCGTCCTTGTTGGTCCACGTAGACGCCAAGTTGACTGAAGCACAGCAGGAGTTCAGTGGCCCCCACCTCCAGGGCGTGGAGGGCGTCCAGAGGCTGCTGGGACAGGAAGGCCAGAGACGGGTCTTTGGGACTGACCAGACTGACGGGGGACGACTCCCCCTGCAGGGCAAGTAGAGCGAAACCAGACGGATACCCGATGCAGAGACGTTCCCAGATCATTCCGAGCCACTGTACGACACCCGGCGCCTGCACCTCCCACAGCCGCCGATGGTGCGGTCGGGTCGGTACGATCTCGTAACACTGGACCTGGAGCAGAGCAGACGAGAGCCGAGGTTCAGGAACAGGGAGGGGGCGNACAGCAGCTAGCAAACAGGAGGGGCCTCCGGGCCGCAGCACCCCGGTGGTCAGAGCCTGGCAGCCTTTGGTGTCGGTCAGTTTGATGTCAAAAACAGGCTCCGCCCCCTCCAGGGCGGCCCACGGGTGGAGGTGGACGTGACGGTTTCGACCACAGAGCAAAGCAACGATTTTCTCTTTTGGGATCAGATCGACCTGATGAACCTTCTTACTGTCCACCGCCCTGACGATCACTGCACACACACACACACACACCACACAAGTGGGTCAGACCAGGTGACACCACCAGGTGACACCACCAGGTG
>NC_024313.1:13662116-13671554 GCF_000523025.1 Cynoglossus semilaevis
TCAGACCAGGGGACCCCACCAGGGGCCACCACCAGGTGACACCACCAGGTGTCAGTCTCACTCACCGTCTCTGGTCACTTCCACCACTATCAGTCCGTCTTCCGTTCCCAGGGCGATGCGCTCCGGATCTGCAGTCGGAGTAAACACGGTCAGAACAGTAGGGGGCGGTGCCACATCAGCTGGGGTAAATGTTTGTTTACTGACCCAGAACAGCTGCTGACAGGGTGGTCTTGATGACGGGCAGCGAGGCGTCGTAGGCCTGATGCAGGACGTGGACCGGACGGTTCTTCGGGAGGTTCTTGGTCAGGATGTTCTGAAGACTCTCCAGGATTCTGACCCACTTCCTTTTCTCCACCTCACTCTCAGCCAGAACCAGGAGTGACACCGAGGACAGTTGGGCCATCAGCTGAGAGGAGGTCACCTGACGGAGGAGGAGGAGGTGAGTGGGGGTGGGCTCCCCCATGTGGACACAGTAGACCTGGTCTGATCCAACCACAGGGAATCGAACTAGCATCTCCTGAGGTGCTATTATATTTGCAGAGCAGCAGTAAAAAAGTACTCTGTACTGTGTACTGTGTACTGTGTGCTCTGTACTGTGTACTCTGTACTGTGTACTCTGTACTCTGTACTCTGTACTGTGTACTGTGTACTGTGTACTGTGTACTCTGTACTGTGTACTGTGTACTCTGCACCGTGTACTGTATACTGTGTGCTCTGTACTGTGTACTGTATACTGTGTGCTTTGCACTGTGTACTCTGCACTGTGTACTGTGTACTGTGTGCTCTGTACTGTGTACTCTGTACTCTGTACTCTGTACTGTGTACTGTATACTGTGTGCTCTGCACTGTGTACTCTGCACTGTGTACTGTGTACTGTGTGCTCTGTACTGTGTACTCTGTACTCTGTACTGTGTACTGTGTACTGGGTGCTCTGTACTGTGTACTCTGTACTCTGTACTGTGTACTGTATACTGTGTGCTCTGCACTGTGTACTCTGCACTGTGTACTCTGTACTGTGTACCGTGTACCGTGTACCACCTCCACAGCTCCGGTCACCTACCAGAGAGATGCAGGGAACGTCCTTCCTGGTGGCGTGGATCACATCTGAGGCGAGGACGGAGCTAACGGAGAACTCTTCGTCCCTGAAAAGACCAACGTCGTAGGTTTACGCCCCCCCGCTACAAGTACAGGTACGTGTGAGTGCGGCGGATCCTGACGTTACCTCAGGTCCAGAACCAGGGCGGCGTCCACTCCTGGCTGCGTGGACTTCCCCTCTGGAACGTCGTAGAGGAAGAGCTTACAGTCGGAGACCGCGGCCAGGGCTCGCTGCCAGCCTTTCTTCACGCCGCTGGGCTTCGGGATCTGAGACGGAGACGAGAGGACGGGATTGACCAGTCATTGCCGAGTCACTCAGGGAAAAGTGCCGAGTGGCAGCTCCGACTCACCCGGACATAACCCTTGTAGGCGGTACCGATGCCTCGCTGGACATCGATGCCCTGCGGCCTCTTCGCCTGCTCTGCTGGGATTGGACAGAGTTGGGGGGCGTGGTCTTTACAGGTCACATGGCAGATGAAGGAGCACTCTGTGGAGATGGGAGGGGGGAGGGTGTTAGACGGACCCAGAACTTTGATGGGGTGCAGGGGTGGGCGGAGACCTACCTTCACAGGCAAAGCCCTGGCGCATTAGCCCCACCATGAGGGCACTGCAGTGACAACACTGTGTTGGACTGGAGAAGGTCTTGATGCTCAACTGATGGGCCTTGGGCTGAAAAAGACACAGAGCATGAGTCTAAACCGCTTCACCACCGTCCGCCACCTCCTGCAGAGAGAAGTCCTACCTTCGGCAGGCTCAGGGTGGCGCTGTGGTCAGAGGTGGGGGAGCCTGATGGGACGGACACAGTCCCCACCACCTGAGGACACAAAAACAGTGAGTCCTAACTGTGGGACGTGCTAACAGGAAGTGAACATCGGCGGTGGGACGTGCTAACAGGAAGTGAACGTGCTAACCTCAGAGTCAGAGACGTGAGAAGTGGGCGTGGTCTCCAGGTTCTGCGGGGAGGAGTCCAAGTCTGCGGCCTGCAGGTGGAAACAAGAACCAGATGAGTCACAGGGAGATTGAACCCCCAACCCTGAGGTCAAAGGTTAGACTCACCCTGAAGGTCAGGTCAGGAGCCAGAGGTGAAGTGTTGAAGTATTCAAAGATGGAGTCCTGGAAGTCTGGGAGCTTCAGACCTGAGGACAGAGCAGGAGCCAGTCACAGCCAATCAACAGCCAGCATGTTTACAGATCAGTGATGTCATCACCACGTGGCTACGGTGGAGGTCAGAGGTCAGAGGACAGGCTTGTTCTAGAGCTATTTCACCACATTGACACTACGGTTTTATCACAGGAAATGAACGCGACGAGAACAGGAAGTGGAAAGTCACCTTTGTCCGAGTGGCGGCGCTTCTCCTCCAGCTCCTTCTTCAGGTTCTCCTTCTGCTCCTCTAGGTTCCTGCTCCTTTCCTCCACCTCCTTTATTTTGCTGCACACAGACAAGGACACGGATCTGACCCGAGTACTACAGCTGGCCAGCAGGGGGCGCTGAGTGAGGAGCAGTTTCTGTCATGGAGAATGACATCAGCAGGCCCCTCCTCCTTTCCTAATGATCCAGGGGCGGGGCTAGCACACAGGGTTCCTCATTGGAGGTCTAACCATAGCGCACAGAAGCTAACTAAGCTACTGCGTTAGCATGATCCACAGCACACAGTGATTGGCTATTTGGACTTAGGCGTTCGGCGTGAACTCTGACCTCTCCAGGCTGATGTTGGTGACCTTGACCTTTCTCAGCTCCTCCTGGACCAACTGCTTGGCCCTGATCTCAGCGTCCAGCGCCGACTGCAGCTCCAGCCGCACCGACATGTCCAACTTCTGACTTCGCCGCACCTTCCACAGTGGGTCCTGAAACAGACCACGCCCATTACCACAGCGTCACCAGCAGCAGGTACTCAATGAAGGGTTGTGGTTCTGGTTGTGGTACCTGGGTTCTGGGTCCCAGACTGCAGTTCCTCAGGACCTCCAGCTCCTCCGTCATCTTGGTGGCCAGAGCCTGGAGGTAACCTCGGGCGTCCTTCTCATCACTGACCCTGAAGCAGAGAAGAAGACACCATCAAGACCATTCAAGTCCAGGACCAAGAGCAGAAATGGTCCGGGTTCCACCCACCACTGAATGATCTCAGCGATCTGGGCCTCCCAGTGGGCCACGCCCTCCTTCTTGGAAGACAGATCTTGGAGCTCATCCTCCAGCTGACGGTTCTGAGCCGTGAGTTTGTCCACAAAGGAGCACAGCTGAGGAGACCAAACTGTGAGGAACCAAAACCAGGACCAACCAGGACCACAGTGTCTGATAAAGGGACCGGACCCTCACCTTCTCAGTCTCTGCCGTCATCTTGCGGTTCTTCTGCGTCAGGAGAATCTTCTCCCGTTCGTGTTTTTCCTTCAGAGCTGCCACCACCTCCTCCACCTCCCTCTGTCTGCAGGGTCACACCAAAACCTGCGTCAGGTCTCACCGGGGTCTCAACTGGCCTGGTTCAGGACCGACCCAGTCCTGGACTCACCTGTCTCTCCGGACCTGGTCCAGCTTCTCCCTCAGCTGCAGCAGCTCCTTGTTGCAGCTCACTTGCGCCCCCTCGGATTCCTGCAGGTCTTTGCGGAGGTTTTTGATCTCTAAGGTGTGGGCGGAGTCTCGACGCAGAAGCTCCTCCTCATAGAACAGCACCTTCTTCTCAAGCTCCGCCTTCAAATGCATCAACTCCTGTTGAGACTCCGCCCCCACAGCGACTACTCCTTGACCCTGCTGAGACTGACACCAGAACCAGAACCAGAGCATGTTTACTTGGTGAACTGGAGAACCTGGGGAGAACTGCTGTTGGTGATGTCACACCTTCAGGCGCTGTAGCTCCGCCTCCAGCTCTTTGGCATAAACTTGACTGTGTTCACGCAACTTCCTCTCTGTGGACGCCTCCGACCTAGAGTCGTCCAACCGAGCCTCCAGCTGAGAGAGAGAGAGAGAGAGAGAGAGAGAGAGAGACTCTTTATTAACCTTCTGTCCCATACACTGCTCCCTCTAGTGGTGTATTCAGAGCCAGCATCTCACCTGTTCTGTGTTTTTATTTCTTTTTTAAATTTTGAAAACTGCAGATGCATCATGTGACCAGAAGGGGGTGATATGTTTACACGTTACAACGTTCCTCTCACCTCCTTGTTCCTCTTCTCGGCCCTGCGGACCTCCTGCCTGCTCCCCTCCACCTTCTGCAGGAGGAGGTCCAGCTCGTCCTCCTTGTCCCTCAGCTGACGGGACAGACGCTGTTTGGACGAGCGTAGCTCCGACATCTTCTCTGTCAGTTCTGAGGACTCCTGCAGCGCCGCCTTTCTCTGGGAGTGCGCCTCCTTCAGCTCCTTGGTCTGAACGCGCAGATGCTCCAAGGAGTCAGCCAGCTGCTGCTCAGAGGGTGAGTCGGGGTCAGAGGGTACCAAAACCTAGACCTGGACTTGTGGACTAACTTTGAGTTCTTACCTTGTGGACCTGGTCCTTGTCCTGTCTCAGTGTCTTCACCTGTGTCTCCAAGGTCTTCAGTTTGGACTCAGAACCTTCAGAGTCCTGCCTGAGAGACACCGCCTCCTCCAGCCGCTGCTGCAGCCTATCAGAGTCTGCCACATCACAGAGGGGCGGGGCTTCAGACTTCAACACTTCTGTAGTATTACACAGGTATTACTGCAGTATCACAGTGTAGTTACAGGGGTTGACGGTAGAAGACCACGTCTTCTTTCTTAGCTCTAATGAACACCAACGCTTACCACAGTCAGCTGGTACAGAAAACTGTAACCCTGTTACCACAGCGCCCTCTAGCGTCAGCTGGTACAGAAAACTGTAACCCTGTTACCACAGCGCCCTCTAGCGTCAGCTGGTACAGAAAACTGTAACCCTGTTACCACAGCGCCTTCTAGCGTCAGCTGGTACAGAAAACTGTAAACCTGTTACCACAGCGCCCTCTAGGGTCAGGAGTTACAGAAAACTGTAACCCTGTTACCACAGCGCCTTCTAGCGTCAGCTGGTACAGAAAACTGTAACCCTGTTACCACAGCGCCTTCTAGCGTCAGCTGGTACAGAAAACTGTAAACCTGTTACCACAGCGCCCTCTAGGGTCAGGAGTTACAGAAAACTGTAACCCTGTTACCACAGCGCCCTCTAGCGTCAGCTGGTACAGAAAACTGTAAACCTGTTACCACAGCGCCCTCTAGGGTCAGGAGTTACAGAAAACTGTAACCCTGTTACCACAGCGCCCTCTAGCGTCAGCTGGTACAGAAAACTGTAAACCTGTTACCACAGCGCCCTCTAGGGTCAGGAGTTACAGAAAACTGTAACCCTGTTACCACAGCGCCTTCTAGCGTCAGCTGGTACAGAAAACTGTAAACCTGTTACCACAGCGCCCTCTAGGGTCAGGAGTTACAGAAAACTGTAACCCTGTTACCACAGCGCCTTCTAGCGTCAGCTGGTACAGAAAACTGTAACCCTGTTACCACAGCGCCCTCTAGTGTCCGCTGTGAATGTGTAAATGATTGTACAAACTATCTTCTCCTTCATTTCCTGAAGGGAACTCCACAGGGATGAATGAAGTTCTAGCTCTTCACCGGGCTGCAGACTGGACCCCCACCCACCAGTTGAACTCCTCACCTTCCAGCTTTTTCTTCAATCGTTCAATCTCTTCGTTCAGTTTCTTTGTCTCTTTGTCTCGGCTCAGACCTGGACCTGAACTTCCTCCTAGAGGAGAAGTGGACTCTGCTGGGGTCAAAAGGTCAGGATTAGAGGTCAGTTCTTCAGGGTGGCATGTGACCTCTCAGCCTTACCTTGCAGCCTGCGTCCTAGCGCCTCCTTCTCCTCCTCCAGGAGGCGTATCCTCCTTTGGAAAAGCTCCGCCTCCTCGCCCCCACCCCCCCGTGGTGGGCAGCGCTCTGAGAAGCAGCAGTCCGAGGTGAAGGTGAAGCCCACGAAGGGCAAGTGCTGCCCCGTAAAGCCAGTGTGAGAGGTCACGTGACCCCCGTCCTGTGGGAAACACATGGTCAACAGCTGGTCACACACCACAGGCTCCGGTCTAACAGGCGGCCCGTTCCTCACCGGGTTCTTCAGGACATCGTCGTCCACGTCAAAGTTGGAGGTGTCCGTGGGGGACGACACGTCCGGGATGTAGGGGGCGTCGGTAGAACGGATGTTCTCCCAGTCTACGCCACGGAAAAACGCATGGTTCTTGAAGTCCGAGATCCCGTTGAGACCGAGCCGACATTCCCTCGGGCAGAGCAGGCGTCGGATCAGGTCTTTGGCGTCCTCCGACACGTCCGTCACGTGGGACGGGAACTGGAAACGCTCCTGAAGACAGAGGAAGGGGGAGACAGAGTGAGTCAGAGACCCAGTCTCCAAATTTAGGAGGACCAAAGTAGGGTGAGAGTCTGGAGACGTGGGGAAGTGGCACACGCCAGTCACATGACCACTCCTGAGACCCGGTCTACTTTGGTCTTCAGAAGTGGAACCTTTTATTTTGAAAGCTGCAGGAGACGTGGTCTGGTGTTGGTCGGTACTGACTCTGAGTTAAGAGTTGACTTTTTTGATTATATTTTGTATAAGATTTATTTTTTTCAGTGTCAATGAAGAAAAAAAAGATTTTTACTTTGGAACATGTTGGACATGATTTTACTTTTTGGACCTACAGGGGGCATCGGCCGGCGTGTCATTTATTGGGGCGTGGTCTGTGTGGTGTCAGTTTGAAGGACGGGGTCAGGGCTTAACCTCATGGTTCATGATCTTTCCATAAGTCTCCACCAGGGACTCGGCGTAGAAGGGGGTTTCACCGTACAGCATCTCATACATGCAGACCCCCAGAGACCACCAGTCGCACTCTGGACCGTAGCGACCCATCCCGTCCTCCATGGCCTGCAGGATCTCTGGGGAGATGTAGTCGGGTGTTCCCACGGCAACGGAGGACTGCACCTGCGGGAGCGTGAACCAGTGAGAGCGGCCGGTACCAGGGTCAGAACCGAACCCTCGGGGTCGGGGTCTTACCGTGCCGTCCTCCAGCGTACGCAGACAGGATCCAAAGTCGGCTAAACGAATGTGACCGTTGACCTCCAGCAGGACGTTGTCGGGTTTGATGTCTCTGTGAACACAAAGGAGTTCTGTCAGTGCACAGCACCACCTGTTGACCATCAGACTGTCACTGCAGGAAGGAAGGAGAAGGTGGAGCAGGAAGAGTCGGCGGCTCCAACAGGAAGAGCTCTTTTCCTCAGACATGAACAGAGTTTCTGAACAGTTCTGGATGGTTCCTCTCTCTGACACGACTTCAGTCTGAAGGTGGAGACCAGGACCAGGACCAGGACCAGGACCACGGCAGCTGCTAACTCTGGTCCAAATGATGTCACGTCAGGCCGACACCGAGGCCCAGGATTTAGAAAACCAAACCGTGGTGGATGAGATGGTCCGAAGGCGGTGCTGGACCTCACCTGTGGATGTAGTTGTGCTGGTGGATGGAGTGGATGGCCAGGACCATCTCAGCCAAGTAGAACCGGGCCATGTCCTCTGGAAGACGATCTTCAAACTTACTGAGCAGAGTCAGCAGGTCTCCGCCCACGTAGTAGTCCATGACCAGGTACTGGAGACAAGACATGAGGTCAGAACACACCCCTGAATCGGTTCCATGTGATGGAGTGCTTCGGCCCGTGGTGCCAGTACTGACCAGGTAGTTGTCGTCCTGGAAGGCGTAGTGAAGTCTGGTGATCCACGGACTGTTACCCTTCACCAGGACATCACGCTCCTCGCGAAAACACGCCGTCTGCACATCACGTAGCCACAGATTAGCCTGAGCTAATGCTAACATAAGGCTACCACAAATAGCATGTTAGCGTAGCATTACCTCTGCCCTCTTCAGCATCTCCCACTTGTTCAGAATCTTCATGGCAAAAACTCTCTCTGTGTGTTTCATCTTCACCACGGCAACCTGGGGAACGGACGGGGGACGGACGGGGGACGGACGGACGGGGGACAGAACAGTCCATGTCTTGTTTCATTTGTGTGTGTGTGTGTGGTTGTACAGTAGTAGGATGGTGTGACTGACGGTGTGTCTGACTGACGGTGTGACTGATGTGACTCACTGACGGTGTGTCTGACGGTGTGTCTGACTGACTGTGTGACTGACAGTGTGTCTGACGGTCTGTCTGACTGACGGTGTGTCTGACTGACTGTGTGACTGACAGGGTGTCTGACGGTCTGTCTGACTGACGGTGTATCTGACTGACGGTCTGTCTGACGGTGTGACTCACTGACCGTGTGTCTGACGGTGTGTCTGACTGACTGTGTGACTGACAGTGTGTCTGACGGTCTGTCTGACTGACGGTGTGTCTGACTGACCGTATGACTGACGGTCTGTCTGACGGTGTGTCTGACTGACGGTATGTCTGACGGTGTGACTGACTGATGGTGTGACTGACTGATGGTATGTCTTACGGTGTGTCTGACTGACGGTATGTCTGACGGTGTGACTGACTGATGGTGTGACTGACTGATGGTATGTCTCCTCAGATATGATGTTTGTGTCACAGTAGCTGAGCTCAGTGGCCCATATGTTCTGGGATATGTTGGTCAGACCCATGTGGTCTACAGCTGTGGGCCATGAGAATGACCATAAGGGTCAGGGGTCAACAGGAAGTCTCACCTCCCCAAAGGCTCCTCGTCCAATCACCTTCAACATCTCAAAGTCATCTCTGTGCAGACGCAGCTCCTTCACTGTGGTGGTGAAGGGTTTGGCTGAGGACACACACACACACACACACACACACACACACACACAAAGGTCACTCTGTGCTGACCTCTCAGGGAATGAATTAATTTACTGTTGACTGTTTGAAGTGAACAAAATCTGCTGGGGGCGCTAAAAACAACACTTGAAAAGTCTTCAACTGTGTCACAAACTACTACGTCACTACTGACAAGTCACGTGTTTGTCAGTAAACAGAGAATTTCAAAGAGAAACAACTACTTTACGTTAACTACGTCTACTCCAATGACAAAAATAAATGACGTAGATGAGTGAGTTGTGACGTATGCGTGTATGTCAGTCAAGTTCAGGAGCTGTTCCTGGAGTTGGACTCACCCCACTGCAGGAAGTCGCATATATGCTTCTCCCTCTTGAGGGAGGCGCTGGTACTGCACTCTGTGTAGAGGCAGAGCAGCAGGTCCAACAGAGTCTCGAAACTCACGAACCCCGTCTCTTGTTGGAGCAGCTGCTCAAGCCTCTTCAGTCGAACCTGGGCCGACATTCTCACCTGGTCCCCGGATCCTCCGAAACCAGTAACCGCCCCCCCCCCCCCCCCCTCCCCCCCCCCCCCCCCCCCCCCCCCCGCCGCCGTCCGGCGA
>NC_024313.1:13671837-13677975 GCF_000523025.1 Cynoglossus semilaevis
GTGGCCCCCGCCTCCCCCAAACCCCGAAACCCCCCCCCCCCCCCGACCCTCTTCCCCACTTCCGCCGCAGCACAGTCCGAGCTTCAGCGGCCGCTTCCTGCCGATTTCCGCCGCTCTAATCCTTTAGATCCGGTAACATTTTTTCCGACATTTTGCTAAGCTTCTGCCGGGCAGTCGCTGCTTTTCAGTGGGTTATCGCAGACCCGCGTCCTTCCTTGTCCCAGCTCCTGCTCCACTTTTATAGCGCAGATTCCGGACTTCCTTGACGGAGCTCGAGATGCCGCGGCGCTCACTCGCTCGGCTCAATGACCGGTTCCAGAGCTCCGTGAAGAGCCCGGCTTCAAAATATGTTCACCAGCGGCAGGGGGACGAGACAAAAACAACAGAAGCGATTCAGGAACCGAGATGGACTCTGCCGGTGCGGCTGCTCCCTGACAATATGGCTGAATCCAGGTCGAGGATTCTGAGACGGCTGGACACACACACGAACACATCCGGTCCACTCTTCCAAAACACTTTCACAATAAAACCAAAGCCGTTAAAGTCACTGTATGGCTTAAAGCCAGACACACTCTTTTGGTTTTATTTCGAAGGGAAGAATATTTTATTCGGAAGTGGTTACGTGCGGCTCTATGCTAACTTGACTTATCTGTCTTCTTCTCCTTCAGGAACACGAAGACCCAGCCCTCTGAAACGGAAATGCTCCGGGTGAGTGACGTCATGTCGCAATTGGCAGAAATCTGGGTTGACCCCGCCTCCTTGTTTTGATTTTTTTTTTTTTAGAAATTCTTTTAATACAACATGAAAAATGATAAACATTTAACAATTATATATATATATAACAATTATTTAAAATAAAAATGTATTCAGAAAGGTATATATAAATAAAAGAATATAGTGACAAATTTAAAACGTCAAAGACACGGTCTCTGGTCCTGAAGCCTGACTCAGAAACACGAGCGGGGTGGAAGTTCAGCACGTCCAGAATCTGAGGTTCTTTTAGAGAAAAGGAAGACCAGGACAGGAAGTGAGGTCTTTGATTTAATACAGAACATTGTCACAACATCACCAATGTGGAAACAAAGAACTGGATCAATCTGGTTTCAGAGAACCTGGCCAACAAAGGCCAAGACCAGAATCCACCTTCTCGGTTCTGTCACCATGTTCAAAGACGACTCCTGCAGAAATCACTAGCTAATATACTGTACGTGGACTGACATGCACCCTCTGCTGGCAGATCAAAAGTTACAAGCTCACAACATAGAAGTGAAATGCCAACAGTGTGTAACTTGCTAACGAGAGAAGACGCTGGTCTTGAGTTTGTCCGTGGGTTTGAGGCGAAGTCTGCAGAAGAATGTAGGACTGCCCCCGCTGGAGACACGGTTCTCCTTCACACTTCGGAGTATGGACCGAATGTTAGTGCCGGATAAACCTTTTTTCACCAACAACAGCGCCACCACGTGGTCGTTACTGTAGAGAGAGCAGAAACAGGAGTCAGGGGTCAAATCTGGAAGGCCACAGAACTCAGGCAGTGGTACCAAAGGTCAGAGGTCAACACCTGATGTCTGGGAACTTTCTGGACAAAGAGATCATCTCCAGTTGAACGGCGTTCGGATCCTGAAGACACATGACCTCCGAAACACAAACCATGACATCACTCAGCCACTGGGTGGCACTGTAGTCCTGAGGCCAGAGGACAGTGTCAGACCTGGGACTGGTGAGTACCTGGTACCGACTGTGTGCTGTGTGCTGTCTTACCCCATCTTTGAAGAATTCATTGATCATGCCAGCGTCGTCTTTCATCTGCTGAGCTCCAATCACCTGCTGCTCTGTGCTCTTCTTCGAGCTCTTCATCAGTTTCTTCAGGTACTGAAGGACCAGGTCCTCGTGGACGGAGCGCAGCAGGACCTGTAGAACCACACACACCCTTTTGAAGCTAGAGAAGACAGGTGTGGAACATCCAAGCAGATACTGTACCTTCTCACCTCTCTGCAGTCTGATCTCAGGTCCTTCAGGTTCTCCAGATGTTGATCCAGAGACTCCAACAGAGACTGGACAACAGGAAGTGACCCATTTATCCAGGAAGACGTCCAAAGCCCAGAGACACACAGCTGCAGAGAAGACAGGCCTGAGAACATTTCCCAGATCAGGGTACAGAACGTAGAACTGTTCTCAGTTCTCAGTACCTTCAGGTGGACATGAATAGGAGCCGTGAAGAACCTGGACTCAAACGTCTTCAGGTCATCGAGGACGCGGAGACAGCAGCTTCTCTGCTGCTCAGACACCACGTCCATGTTTGTGATGTAATCCCTAAACAGAGACAGGTGAGTCGTCTGCAGAAGAGCAGGGACTTCTAGTACCGATCAGGATGGAACTGACCTGAGCTGCTGCTCGCAGACCAGCTGACCTTTGACCACCGAGGCCACGTTAGCCGGGGCCGTCTTCACGAACGCTGCCAGACTCTTCTCATAGCTGCAACAGTGGTCACATGATCGACACTGGCCACGCGGTCAACTCAGCAATTGTAAGTGGGCGGGGCCTACCTCCTGAGGAAACTCTCCAGATGAGCTGTGACCCTCTGACCTTTGTTCTGGTCCTGGACTACACGACCCAACTCATTCAAGAAACTCTGGACCATCTAGAAACACAACACCGCCCAGAACCACAAGTCAGACACAGTGTCACACACCCCCTGAACTCAGACACAAACACAGTGCCCCCACCAGGAAGTCACCTGGATTGCATCATTGGCAAAAGGACTGAAGTAGTACGAGTCGATCAGTTCCAGGTCTTTTCCACTAGTCCAGGTCTCTCGCTCCTTATTCAAGGCCATGTTGAACCAGGTCTTGATTTGGTCCTGAAGTCAAGGACATAGAGGTCAATAAATAGCCCTTCCCCCCAAGATCTCTCCTCACAAGAACCCTGGGATGCTACTCTGTTAAGGTCCAGTACCTCTTTGTGGGTCAGGTACTGTTCCTCTCGTGGAGTCAGGTCTTCCTCCAGCAGTAGAGACCCCAGGCTGCTGGTCTGTACCAGTCCACCGAGGTCCTTGTGTTTAAGGATGCTCCTGTGAAACAAATACACGGTCAGTTCTTGGTTCGGCCCAGACCAGTCTGAAAAGGTTCTGGACTCACTCTGGATAGTAGTGGTTGACCATAAAGAGCAGGTAAACGCAGTCCTCGACGTCCAATTCAGACCCGGCGATCTGGATCAGCTGATCAGAAAAGCCCTGGTGGTAGACCCTGGCATATGTGTTTAAGACATCCAGGTGAGGAGAGGAACTGTCCCCGAGATTCTGGACCAGCATGAGCAGGTCCTCCTCTACCTGCTTCCCAAGATTATAAACCTGCAAAAAAATCACAGATCAAAGAACACAGTCCTCCATTTATCCACCAAAGATCAAAGGTCAGCTCTAATGTCTTTAATGTTTCAAGACAGAATCTCTTTATCTATAACATTGGAGATTAAAGCTAGCATTTAATCTCTAACATCAATTATTGTAACCTCTCTTTAATCTCCAACATCAAAGTCAATGTCCATATTATAATTATGAACCATTCAGTGCCATCTTTAATCTTCCACTTCAAAGTCCAGGTCTAATCCATTCTGTTAGTTTGCATGGTTTGATCATAATGAGAACATCAAAGGGTTTAGCTACTGCTTTGATCTTTAAAATCTCATTCCTAGCCATCATTCATCGTGAGCTTTTATCTCTGAAATGAAATAATAAAAAATCAGGGATTATGTCTCTGAAAGTTAAAGGGTTAAGTCTCAGATCAGTCCCTCACATCAAAGAATAAATCTAAGCGTTCATCTCTAGAATTAAAGATCAAAGTCACTGACTTGTCTCTTCAGCACCGAGGACAGTTCCTGTTGTTCTCCAGAGACCTGCTGTTCTCTGGCGTTCCTCAGTCTGGCACTGACGATGTTCTGAAGCAGAACGTCGTGGGCGTGTCTACACTTCAGAGGACGCCACGGTGGACGTGTGTCCTCGGGAGCTGATGTCCACAGCTGGTCCTGCGTCTCCTGCTGCTGAATACAGATGACTGCACTCCTCAGAGCTGACGGCTGGTCGCTGAAGGTCTTCTCTACCACGGTCTGGAGCTGGACTTTCAGATCCTCAAAGTCCTTGTGCAGCTGCTCCTTGGCCGCTTTGTCGTCCTCACTGGAACGGTCCTGACTGAAGAGCTGCGCCTCCCTCTCCAGCAGCCTGCTGCTCACCTCCTCCATCTGCTCCTCCTGGTGTGTCACCTGCTGGAACAGCTGCTGATGCTCCTCTGCCAGAACAAACACAGAGACTGGAACCAGGACTGACCAGGTTCAGTTTCACGTCTCACCTGGGGTTCTTCTTCTTACCTTGTTCCTGCCTCTGGTTTTTGTTCTTTCTGCAGAAGGTTCTTGGGTTCTTCCACTGACGCCTCTCTTGGTTCTCCTCAGCTTCTTCTATTTAAGACAAAGGAACTGATTATTGAAGGTAGACAAATGACATCTGAGCCACTGACATCTGAGCCACTGACATCTGAGCCACTGACATCTGATCTTACCTTCACGGCAGACCTGACAGCAGCTCAGCATCTCGATGAACAGGACCGGCACAAGGACTAGGATCAGAAGGTGCAGGATCTGGACCAGGATCTGGATGACAGTGCTCGTCTTCTCTTCTGCACCAGAAACACTTTCACTTTCACTTTCCCTTCGCCCCACCTACCCATAAGTCTGACGTCTCAGCTGAGTGTGTGTGTGTGTGTGTGTGTGTGTGTGGTGCGGTGCGGTTCTGCAAAGCCTGATGGGATGCCTGATGCTTGACTGCGTCCAGTTCCAGTTGGAAATGGAGCGACCTACAAACTTTAACAACAAAAACACATTCTTTTGTTTATTTGTTTATTCAGGTTGATGACATCATCACAGCAATGAAAACAAGGAGTGGTTCCCATAGCAACGATACAGCATCACTGAGTGACATCCGAGCAGCGGCCAATCAGGTGAGTGCGTGTGTGGCTGTACATTCTGATTAGCTGCAGAACATCCTGTGACCTTTGATCAGTTTGAGAGGTCAAAGGTCACTTATATTTCTAATGACAGCATTTTAACTATAATAATCTGATGTCCACACAGACTTACATACTGTATGGGGAAGTGGGCGGAGCCTCAACAGCATTTCCACTGTCTTTTTCTCACACAACAAATACAGATTTAAGCTCCGCCTCCTTTATTTGACAGGAGATTAAATTAAAAAACAATCATCCAGCAGTAGCTCATCAACAAAGAAACTACAACATTTGGAAGCAGCTCTCCATGGATGACGTCACAGTCAGCACCACCTGCTGGTCACATGATGCAGCAGTTTGCAACATTCAAGAAATATTAAACATTTTGTTGAAGCAGCACAAAAACAATACAAACCTTCAAGTCTTCTACAGCAGCAGCAGCAGCAGCTTTGGCTAATGTCACAATATATTAAACACCACTGATGTCGTCAGTTTGATCTGAGTTCAAAGGAACTCAGCTCCTGGTCCCTGATCTGTTCTAACAGACGTCAGTGGTTAACTCTGTAGCTAGCTTCCCACAGACACCTTTATTTAGCATCCTGTTAGCTTCCTGAAGCTAACAGGTGGGTCAAGTTGTGCTATACCAGATGAAGTGTGGAGGGGCAGCAGTGAGTCATGTTTTAACAGTTAACGTTTGGATGTTGGGTAGAGTTCTGCCTGGTGACAGTGTTGCTGGAGCAGCACCCCTGACCCCTGACCCCTGACCCCCGACCCCAGACCCTAAACCAGGTACAGGGAAGATTTTTTGATTTAACATTCTCTGTATTAGACAGAAACAGGAAGTAGCTAGGTGAACAGGAGTGCTCGGAGATGCTGAGTGGTTCTTGGTTCCTCTGGTTGTGGGCCCCCATCTTCAGGCCTTGTAATGGCCTGTGTGGGGCCCCCCAGGCAGCCGTCTGGTTCTCTCGTTGACATTGGAGGGGCTGGGGCCGATGCAGGACCTGGGGGCAGGTCTCTTGTCCCTGGATGAAGACAGGGTCTGAGAAGTGGGGGGTGAGGTCACCACGGCTCCCCGGTCCAGGTTCCCATCAGTCTCCACCATGGTGTTAATCACTAAACCAAGAGGGAGGAGGGGGGGGGGGGCCCCGGG
>NC_024313.1:13678454-13706346 GCF_000523025.1 Cynoglossus semilaevis
CCAGGCCTGGTCACGGCCTGTGGGGGGCCCCCCAGGCAGCCGTCTGGTTCTCTCGTTGACATTGGAGGGGCTGGGGCCGATGCAGGACCTGGGGGCAGGTCTCTTGTCCCTGGATGAAGACAGGGTCTGAGAAGTGGGGGGTGAGGTCACCACGGCTCCCCGGTCCAGGTTCCCATCAGTCTCCACCATGGTGTTAATCACTAAACCAAGAAGGAGGAGGGGGGGGGGGACCCTGGTCAGTCCTGGTTTTTCAGTGGATCAAGTCTGAGAAGGGAACAGGTCTTACCTCGGAGCTGCCTCTGGACTCGTCGCAGCTCCTTGATGATGGAGGAAATTTCCTAAAACAGAAGAGCGAAACAGAACCTGGTTCACACCAGACCCAGACCCAGACAGAGGACCAGGACCAGGACCTAAACCCATGACTACCTTGTTGGAGGTTTTGAGGATTGGGATGTCGTTCTCGGCGTTGATCCTGGCCTCAGTCTGCTCCCAGACCTGCACCTTGTTCTGGAACAGGACCCTGGTGAGGAAAAGGATTCTGGATTGATGTGGTTTAGTCTGGATTCATTTGGACTGCTCTGTTCTGGTGCAGCAGCAGTGAGAACTTACTTCATGTTCTGAGCGAGCTGCTCCGTGTTCTGACGGATGTCCTGGGACAGCTGCCAGACTGGATTCAGCATCAGGTTGTCCAGGATCACCTGCAAGAACCACATCCACTTCAGGACCTGAAGAGTCCAAAGTCTTGTGGACTGCGTATAGAACCAACATGGTGCGGTGCCACATGGTACGTTGTCTATTACTTTCATTTCTTTGTTTATGGTGATGTAAATAACATAAATATGAACTAAAGGTTAGCCTAGTTGAACGTTAGCTCCAGAACAAAAGGCTAAAGGCTCAGCGTTAGCTAAAACTCAACGGAAAATCTCTGGGAGTGACATCAGGGTCAGGGTCAGGGTCAAGGTCAGGGTCAGGGTTAGGTGTCTGTCAGTCTGTCAGTCTAAACAGTTCCAGACCTCTTCACGGTTCCAGGTTCTGCGCTGTTCAGAGCCTGACTCTGGGGGGTTCATGTTAGCATCACGTTCAGAGAATGGAGGATCTCCTTCTGGGGGACCAGGACCAGGAGGAACCTTCTGGAAGTTAAGTCCTAGTTCAGGAATTTGTTGGACCAGCTGTAAAGAAATCAGAAGATTCTGGTTCATGTTTTAGAATTCTAGTGTTGCTGGTACCGGTACTACTGGTCAGTTTTATGGTCCCCCGCGAAAAGGGAAAACCCACAACGTAGACGTCAGATCGTTCTTCTATTATTAACCCTTCATGAACCCCCTCCCCCACTGTTATCACCCCCCCCCCACACAGTTATATTCACAGTAGAGTTGTTGAATGACGACGCAGAGTGAACAAGAGAGTGGTCGACAGACAGGGGGCGCTACTGAGAGATGCTACGATGCATGAGCCAATCAGAGGGAGGAACAGAATGCTGTGTTCGATCTCTAGCTAAACAAAGCTACCAGCGATGTCTTTTAGTTTATTTTTGCTCTATTGCTACTGTTTAATTTTTTTAGGTTATAAAATGTTTTTATCACAAAAATAATGAAAATATTGGAAATGTACCATAAAATACCGCAAGATTGGAAATCTGCGAGGTAGTGAGGGAGCGAAATGAGAACCATGATACAGACCTTCACCTCACAGATGGAACCATTTGTTACCATTGGCATGGTGTGAGCGCCACCTGGTGTTGGTTGTTGTACCTCAGGGCTCGGTGATTTCATCCGTCACTGGTCGAAATGATGGCGTATATTATTAATATGGCAAATAGATGCCGTTGTCGGTCAGGCTGCACTGACACAAGCAGGGCCACTGGCCAGTGGTTGAAGCACCCACAGACACCAGACCAGGTCTAGATCTTAAAATGGTCTGTGGTCTGTCTGAGGAGGACTGAAGATGGATCTTACCATGGGCACTTACTCACCTCCTCCCTGGTGGAGATGGTGGAGGCGGGGGTGCAGGCACTCATCGAGTCTCCGTCTCCTGCTACATCGTGGATTTCCCTGGCCAAAATAGCCAGGTCTTTTGCCAAGTCCTGACTGAGTCTGAAACACAGAAGGAAACACAGTCAGAACCTGACCTGGTCTTTAACCTTAGACCTGGAGTCTGGAGTCTGTAGAACTTAGACTGAAGCATCGGGTCCTGGACCCGGAGTTAGTCCTGGACCCGATGTCTGAGACTAAACACCGAACAAGAGTGAAAAAAGTGATTTTACTTTGCGATCTCTGCGGTGTGCGTAGACCAGTTCTGGTAGGCATCCACCTGGTTCTGCTCATCATTGTCTTCCATCTCCAGAGGTGGGGACTTGGATGAAGTCGACCTAGTGGATGTCCAGTGGGCTTGAGAGGTGTGGGCGGAGCTAATGAACTGAGAGGAGTCTTTGTGTACGGGGTACTCTTCTTCAGAGGACGAGGAATACTCCGAGTCTTTCTGTCTGCGACGAGACCCTACGGACATTTGGTTTAGTTCAGGCTGATGTTGAGGTTCAGATCTGCAGACCTTCAAGTCTACTCACCTGGGTTCTGGTACTTGGCTCCACTGGACCTGGACTTTGTTGGATGTTGCTTCTTTGGAGCTCCAAGCCCCCTGCTGTTTGCCGGCTGTACTTCGCCCTCGGAGGCCTTCCTGGCAGAGGCTCGAGAGGCATTTCGAGTGAAAACAGAGACACGACCTGTAACCTCGGAGTCACTGGGAGCCGTGAAAGACCCGGTCCTTTTCCTGGGCATGGCCAAGATGTCCAGCCTGGACAGTTTTTTTCCCTCAGTCGCAACTTTGGAAGAAGTAGTGATGTTATCGGAGTTTTGGGATCCGCGGTCAGTCTCGGCACCTTCATTGTCTGATGCCTCACCCAACCGCGCTCGCCGCAGCATGGAGGCACGGGTGGGACGAGGTGCGGAGAGGCTGTTGGAACGGGTTAGAACCTGTTGAGTTGGTGTCTTGGGCATTTTTCTGTTGGTGTCTTTCTGAAGCTTCTTGCTGCGACCGGGAGGATGAGATGTTTCTTGGTCTGATGATACATTTTCACACCAGTTTGGTCCAGAACCCTGTTGGCCCTCAGACAGATCCAATGACCCGCATGTTCCTGTGCTGCGGCGCATCTGGAGTGACTTTGCTGCGTCCACCTTCTTTGATGGCTCACCATTGTTCTGGCTTCTGCGTTTTTCAGAGAGACGTTCTCGTGCACTTAGCTGACGTCCTTTTTCTTGGATTGATGGACTGGAAGAAGATTTCTCCTTTTTAAGTCCACTGATCACCCGATGCTTTTTGGGGGTGGAGCCAGTCATTGCGTTTTTGCTGCTCACATGGCTCACAGTGCTTGCAGTGTCCACATCAGACTCGCCTGATAAGGAGTCCTCCACGTGGCTGGAGGAACCGCCTCTTTTGGAGCTGCGTCCTGAGTCAGAAGTAGGGAACCTGTTGTCCAGAGAGAACAGTGTTCCTTCGGTCTCCTGTGGCGAACACTGCGTGTCCTGGATGGTGTTCTTTCTCTGCTCCAAGTCCCTCAGCGATGGGTGGCTAGAAATGTGGGGGAGTTTCTTTAGCTGGATCCCATCACTAGGCCGGTCTCTAGTGAAGCTCTCCTGACGAACAAAACAGGAGGCGCCGTTGTCTTTAGTCAATATGGAGTCCTTGTTCTGTGTGTGAAGGTCAGGGGCAGAGCTGTTGGGTTTGACCCCTGACCTTCTGGGATCAGGTCCACTCAAGTGTCGAATTAGGACAGTGGTAGCAGGAGGTTTGACCAGGGGATCATGTGACTTCTCTGACTGATGTATACTGCAGATCTGGTCTGGTTTGTCTGAAGAGTCTTCAGAGCCAATGTAGAAGAAAGTGGACTTGGTGAGTGGCCTCAACTTGTCCTGGTCTCTAAAGTCAGGAGACAAAGCTCCGGGTGCGTTTGAACTCTTTGTTCTTTCCAGAACCGGAGCGTCGTCTGAGCGGCTGGCATCGCTCAGGCTGTCTGGATCTACATCGTCGTGGACGGAGAGACCTTGGGCAGAGGGAGGAGCAACAACTGTGTCTGTGTGGTCCAGGTCTTTGTGAGGCTCACAGTAAATGAGGATCCCAGGCGTGGCACTGCTGCTCTTCTCTGGAGGAACCTGAGGCAGGAGCCGTCTGGTCCTACAGCTAAAACTGGACTCGGACTCTGAGCAGTCGTAGCTGCAACTTCCTGTTGACCTCACGAAGCAAGTATCTGAAAGCCAGGGGTCACAACATCACATCAGTGGTTCCGGTTTCATCATTTGAAAGGGTTTCTCTTTCGGTAGTTTTTCCTTACCCTGGCTGACGGTCTAAGGACAGAGGATGTTACCAACCCTGTGAAGCCCCATGTGACAAACTGTATTTTGTAAATGTGGGCTATATAAATAAAATTTGATTTGATTTGATTTGATTTAATATAGAAATAGATTTCACAGTATATACTGTGTATATGTAGTACATACATGGAATTACTAATTAAGTCAAAAAGTCCTTTATACACAGTATATTTACCTCCTGACTGAAGGCCGAGCCAATACTATTTCTTTACAAACAGACACAGTAGTACTGCAGTAGTAGTGCAGTAGTAGTAGTGCAGTAGTAGTACATTAGTACATTAGTAGTACAGTAGTACTGCAGTAGAAGTACAGTAGTAGTGCAGTAGTAGAACTGCAGTAGTAGTACTGCAATACTACTGTACTACTGTACAACTACAGTAGTAGTACTGCAATACTACTGTACTACTAATGTACTAATGTACTACTACTGCACTATTACTGCAGTACTACTGTACTACTACTTCACTATTCCTGCAGTACTACTGCAGTACTACTGCACTACTACTGTACAACTACAGTAGTAGTACTGCAGTAGTCGTACAGTAGTACAGTAGTAGTGCAGTAGTACTGCAGTAATAGTGCAGTAGTAGTGCAGTAGTAGTACAGTAGTAGTACTGCAGTAGTAGTACATTAGTACAGTAGTAGTACAGTAGTATTGCAGTAGTAGTAGTGCCATGGATGTGACCCTACTTTGGACCTTTTCTTGGAGACAGTTATGAAGATTCTTTTCTTGTATTGTTTACCTTCTGGACTTGCTGTCCCAGGTGGATTGGACCCAGGTTCAGCGTAGCCACCTGCCAGACTGGCCCAGCAAGAAACCCACTTTGGTTCTTCTAGAGCAGCTGCAGCCTGAGGACAAAAGAGGACAGGAAGTTACCGGACAAGAACACCCTTCCAAAAGAGGACAGTTCCTGAACACCGGCAAAAGCAAATCTGCATGCACAAGAACCAGGACCTGCACTGGGTTTAGAGGTTTTACCTGAGTTGGGGCTGAGGGAACATCAGCTGGGACAAAGCCATGCAAGGGGTCCACAGCGCCAACATCAGGAGGCAGGTTAGTACTGTCCTCCTGTCCTTCTACCACAGGTTTGTCAACTCCACTTAACTCTGCAGACTCCAGCACTCCAAAGACCTGCATGCGGGAAGGATTAGGGTGGAAGGTTGTAGGGCAAGGAGGTGGTGGAGGGGGTGACAAGGAGAAGAAGGTTCATGCAGTTCTGACCACCATCTCCAGGTTTACATTCCTCAAACCTCAATCATTTCCAACGCCAATATCTGGTTTCTTTCCAGGTCCAAGCACCTAGCTGACCCTAACCCTCTATAAAACAGTTCCATCACTGAACCAACCAACCTCCTCTCCACACCACCTACCCCCCCGACCTCCTCTGTCCTGACTCTTGTCTCATTCTGCTGCCCCTCCCCCAGCCTCTGGAACAAGATCTCTGCACGGTAACATCCCTGTCTACCGTCTGGTCCCGATGTTAGCCTAGCCACCATGACTTCCACACCAACACCAGCTGTTTCTCCTGACCTAGCCTTTGATGAAGTTCTAACTGTAACTTGATTGGTCAGCAGTTAGCGCAGTTAGCGCAACACCTGTCCACTAGAATGACCTACAGCCAGATAGCTACGTCTACTGGATGTGATCCTCAAGGAAACCTGATCACCTGATCAATCATGTGACGCGCCTCCTCCACCTCCTGGTCCTGTGACTCTGTCTCAATGGTGTAGGTTCCAGCGTCGCTCAGACTGTCTTCCTCTTCGGTCCGTAATGCCCTCTGTACACCCTTGGTGTCCACTGATCTGAGGGCATTTTGCAGTGGGGGCACTGTGGGGGCTGCCACTGTCTGTCCAGGGCCTGTGTAGATGCAGAGCTGGGAAACCACTGGGGGCTGAAGGGGACATGCAGAGGGGGCCACTGAGGAAAGTGCCGGAGCTTCCTGTGGTGAGGGAATCCTGGCGTGCGGCGTCACCATCACCGGCGGTGCAGACATCGGTACTGGAGATAGCTCCCCCTCAGCATGGGTGGGTTGTTTCAGGAGTTCAGCAACAAATTCCTGTGCCAGTTTGGATTTCTTCCCAACACTGCCAAAAGGTCTGATAATGATGCCCGGGGAGGACTGTGGGGGGACACTTGTACTGGCTGCCTCCCCCTCTGTTTTCTCCCTTTTTAAGGAACTGGACCTCTGGGGGCCACTGCGACTCTTCAGGGAAACATGTCCATGCACAGATGCTGGTCGTTCTCCTACCTTCCTGCGCTCTAACTTAGCCTTCAGGGCGGAGTAGGTGTCGCTGTGGGTGTTATGGGTGAAGGACTGGGAGCGCTTCTTACGGGGGTTGTCATCAAAGAACTCGATGACGAAGGCCTGCTGAGTCAGATGCTCTGAGGGACCCTGACTGGGGCCCTCCAAGGGCGGGCTGTGGGACAGGTGCTGTCCTTGACCCAGGGAGGCAGGGGGCTCTGCTCTGGTTGGAGAGAACTGCTGGCTGTGGAAAGACACATCTGATTGGACGATTTGCTGCGTAGTCTCTGAATGCTCGGACCGGACAGAGTAGCGGCTTTGAGTCCTTCCTTTGAGACTTGGGTCTTCAGAGTCACTCTGGGTTCCATCGTCATGGCGATGACCTGTAAACAGGAGCAGATACCTAAAGGTGTGGACCAGTCAGAAGCCTCCAGCTGGACCAATCAGGAGGATTAATGTGGTCTAGGGTTCTAGTCCCGTCTGGCTTTAACCATTGTTTAACCATTGGTTCCAGATTCAGATACTTTAATCCACCTTTTTACTTTGATACATTAACATTTTACCGACTTTAGCAAAACTTGAGTATTTAGGCTAATTCTGGCGTAGTTGACAGTTAGCCTCGTCTCGTAACTTTTCACTGGACTAAACACTTTTGACAACAAACGTGGTCATTATTCTGCTGTCCCTCTTGGACAACGTCAGACACAGGAACAGGTGGATTCTGTTCTTGGGTCTAACCTCTGTAAATACCAAAGAGCAGGATGACCTCTGACCTTTAAGTGTCCTGATGTTGATGGCGAGGTCACTCTTGGTGCTGAACACATCTTCACACACGGGACGTCGTCTCATCATGCTGACATCGGTGTGCACCAGCCAATCGGCCACCTTGCTTTCTGAGGACATCACATCAACAGGTGTGGTTTTGACCGCGGTCCTGTGGGGGGGGTTCTGATGCACCCTCTGACGGGTGGAGAACTTGGTGACGTGGTCTTTGATCTTGATCTTTCCGGGCGAACAATCGTCAAATTCTATGGTGAAGGAAGCGTGGCTCTGGACGATGGGTGGTGTCGGAGTCGGAGGGGAGGGCGGTGCTGTCGACTTGTCTGTGTCCTTGGTGGGAATTTCCTGAAGCTCCTCCTCTAAGCTTCTGGAATGCTGCAGGTCTTTGGTGGGGATCTCAAAGTAGTTCGGTTGAGGGTTGTAGGTGGAGAAGACGGCCTTTGGTTGGACATCATGAAGTGACCCAGAAAAGTTTGGATCCACACAGAAAACCTGGTTCTGTAGGTCTGAGAGTAACAAAGTCGTCAACACAATTGGGAATTACTGCTACTGCTACCACTACTACTACTACTCCTGCTGCTGCTACTGCTACTGCTACTTCTACTACTACTACTGCAGCTACTGCTACTACTAACACTACTACCCCTACTACTCCTACTACCACTCCTACTACTGCTGCTACCACTGCTGCTACTACTCCTCCTGCTGCTACTACTGCTACTGCTGCTACTAGTGCTACTACTGCTGCTACCACTGCTGCTACTACTACTGCAGCTACTGCTACTACTGCTACTTCTACTGCTACTACTAATACTACTGCTGCTACTACTACTACTGCTACGGCTACTGCTACTGCTACTACTAATACTACTGCTGCTACTGCACCTGCTCCTCCTACTACTGCTGCTACCACTGCTGCTACTACTGCTACTAATGCTGCTACTACTACTCCCGCTGCTACTACTACTACTTCTACTGCTGCTACTGCACCTGCTCCTCCTACTACGACTACTACTGCTGCTACTACTGCTTCTACTACTACTACTGCAGCTACTGCTACTACTCCTACTGCTACTACTACTGCTACTGCTGCTACTGCACCTGCTCCTCCTACTCCTCCTGCTCCTGCTACTCCTCCTGCTACTCCTGCTCCTACTCCTACTGCTGCTACTACTACTGCTACTCCTCCTGCTGCTGCTACTACTACTACATCTGCTACTGCTACTACTAATACTACTGCTGCTACTAGTGCTACTACTGCTGCTACGGCTACTACTACTACTTCTACTGCTACTACTAACACTACTACCCCTACTACTCCTACTCCTCCTCCTACTGCTGCTCCTACTACTCCTACGGCTGCTACTACTACTACTCCTGCTACTGCTGCTACTGCACCTGCTCCTCCTACTCCTCCTGCTGCTGCTACTACTCCTCCTGCTCCTGCTACTACTACTACACCTGCTACTACTACTGCAGCTACTGCTACTACTCCTGCTGCTACTACTCCTACTGCTGCTACTCCTACTACTACTACTAATACTACTGCTGCTACTGCTCCTGCTACTACTACTCCTGCTACTACTACTACTGCACTCAGTAACACTGTTGTTACCTAACCCTAACCCTAATTCTGGCCCTAACCCTAACCCTGCCCCTGACCCTGACCCTGCCCCTGACCCTGACCCTGAACCTGACCCAGAGAGCCCTAACCCTAACCCTAATTCTGGCCCTAACCCTAACCCTGCCCCTGACCCTGACCCAGAGAGCCCTAACCCTAACCCTAATTCTGGCCCTAACCCTAACCCTGACCCTGACCCTGCCCCTGACCCTGACCCTGACCCTGCCCCTGACCCTGACCCAGAGAGCCCTAACCCTAACCCTAATTCTGGCCCTAACCCTAACCCTAATTCTGGCCCTAACCCTAACCCTGACCCTGACCCAGAGAGCCCTAACCCTAACCCTGCCCCTGACCCTGACCCAGAGAGCCCTTACTGTCGACCCACACCTCTGTATGGTCAGCCATCTTGGTGGGGTGAGGAGGATGTTGGGAGTAAAGTCCAGAGTGCCTGTGAACCAGTTCCAGGTACAAACAGCTACTCGTAGTAGAAGTAGTAGTGGTAGTAGCAGTAGTTGTAGTAGTAGTACACACACACACACACACGCAGATAGATGAATTACTCTACTACTGCTGCTACGGCTACTACTACTGCTGCCACTACTGCTGCTACTGCTGCTGCTACTGCTACTACTCCTGCTACTACTACTCCCGCTGCTACTACTACTGCTACTCCTCCTGCTACTCCTCCTGCTACGGCTACTACTACTACTTCTACTGCTACTACTACACCTGCTACTACTACTGCAGCTACTGCTACTACTGCTTCTACTGCAACTACTGCTACTACTGCTACTGCTACCACTACTACTACTACTGCTTCTACTGCTACTACTAATACTACTGCTGCTACTAGTGCTACTACTGCTGCTACGGCTACTACTACTACTTCTACTACGAGTAGCTGTTTGTACTGTACCTGGAACTGGTTCACAGGCACTCTGGACTTTACTCCCAACATCCTCCTCACCCCACCAAGATGGCTGACCATACAGAGGTGTGGGTCGACAGGAAGGGCTCTCTGGGTCAGGGTCAGGGTCAGGGTCAGGGTCAGGGTTAGGGTTAGGTAACAACAGTGTTACTGGAGCCAACAACAGTGTAACAACAACAACAACAACAACAGTCGTACAGTACCTTGAGTTCTGCTGCTCAGGTTCTTCTCTCCACTGCTCGGTTCTTCCTCTGGAACTTTCACATTCATCTGTAGTTGACTGCTGTACTTTTCATGCTGTAACACACACACACACACACACACACACGCAGATAGATGAATTACTCAAAAACACACACACACACACACACACACACACACTCACCTTCAGCGCCTCCTCTGGAACTTTGTGATGACTTTTCTCCAGGACGTATACATGAGAATGTGGAGAGAAGGTTAAGAACAACAACAACAACACACACACACACACACACACACACACACACACACACACGGTCAGGATATCATATCCAAAGCGTACGACATCTGAAACCTTCAGAGTGATGTAGGTCTGATCAGGAATCCTCAGGTCGTTGACAAACGTCTGCAACAACAACAACAACAACAACAACACACTGAGATCACACATCTGTTTGTGTGTTTGTTTGTTTGTTTGTTCGTTCGGTCGGTCAGCCGGTCGGTCGGTCGCCCGCCAACTCTCACCCCGTTCAGGCTGCCCAGGTCTTTGACCAGATGTTCGTCTGTTGTTGCGTTGTAGTTGATGACGGCGTGTTGTTTGTCAACACTGCGAGACTGTCAACAGGTAAATAAATCAAACATCAACGTTAATCAGTTAATCATCAGTTAAAGATCAATAACGACTAGACATTGAATCAAATGTTAACTGATAATTGGTCACTAACTCATTAATAATTAACAAAAATGTGTGTATTTTTGTATGTGTGTGTTGTCAGTCAGGATTCACAGCACCCTCCTTCTTTCCTGTTATACTGTCCACTTCCACTAGGGGCAGTGTCTCACCTGCAGCATCAGCTCACAGTCGTCTCGACCCACAAAAATCATCTCCTTTGGGAGACGATGCCTGGACCCTGAGCTGCTGACCAAAAACCAGGACGTCACGCTCATCTTCACCCAGCTGACGGAAGCAAACCCAACGGCCTCCTGGGAAATGGAGTCCACAAGCAGAGGCCATATGAATCAGGTCAGTGCCGCGTCCCTTAACCTTCCTTAGCCTTTTTAATTTATTAACAATATCAAACAGGTGTGTGTGATGACGTCAGAGCAGAGGCCCCGCCCAATTTTGAAGTCACTGCTGATGTCATTCTGATTTGTTGTTTCTTGACAGACATGGTGTCATGGTAAAATCACACGCACAAACGTGCACAGACAGATGTGACGTCATTTTTAAAAATTAAGTGACTGTGCAGGATGGTTCAGAGGACCGGAAGTACCATCGTCTAGAGAGAGATCAGTCAGTGGTCACGCCCTCCCCTCACACACAGACACACACTGACACAAAAGACACACACTGACACGCGCACACACCGTATGAAAACAGCGGATTGTCCTTCGTCCTAGTGCGGATCCAGGAGCGTCCTCCTCCTCCTCCTCCTCCTCCTCCTCCTCCTCAGATGAAAGAGGTGACGGAGATCCCCTCCCCTGCTCCTCCTCTCCTTTCTCTCACGGACGAACACCGACGGACGACTCTTCCTCAGATGAACCCCGGACACGACATTAGAAAAGACCCGGTACCTGCGGTTTTTCCGCTGCAGCGATGCCGAAGATGCTACTGATGCTGCGGGTGATGCTGATGCTGCAGCAGCGTCAGCGGAAGTTCCAAGCGCAACCTTCAAATTAAAAGACCCTAGTGCTTCAACAGCTACGTGCAGACGGGAAGAACTCAGTGATCAGTTCAGACCGAAGTCCATGGAGAAAATCAGAGATTTTACTTTAAAACAACTGACTTTCAGGAAACCCTTCCTCTGACCATTAGCGGTATATTTCATTAAAACGTGTCTTCTATAAAGTCAGAAACACACGGACGAAACATGTTTGATTGTTTTTGACTTTTAATACATTCAGGTTATTTTTCACATCAATAAACGAACGAGCAATAAATCATACTTACAAACACAGATAAAAGATAAAACTAACCCTGAGACCAAAAGATACATTTTTTAAGGATTATGTGACACAAAAAAAACACTTACTGACACTGAGTGTGTGAGTGTGTGTGTGTGTGCGTGTGAGAGAGAGAGAGTTTTGTTGAAATGTTGAACTCAAACCGTGATCAGAAAGGTAACATTAAAAGGGAGGTGCTGTTTAGACAGGTGGTTTTGGGGGGCGGGGTCATCTGTTCCTGGTCCCTCACTGGTCCCTCACTGGTCCCTCACTGGTCCCTCACTGGTCCCTCACTGGTCCCTCACTGGTCCACTCTCACACAGGTTTGGTGGTGCTGTTGTAAACCAGAGTCTCCTGCTCCGACAGGGCGGCGTGGGTGGTGCTGATGGGGGCGGGACTACGTGTCTGACTCCGCCTCTTTTTCAGGAAGCAATAGGTGAGGACCGCCAACAGAGCCAAGATGGCCACCGCCAGGACCACCGCCAGAGCCACTGAGCCTGCAGTGAGGTCATTTCCTGGTAAGTTGATTCCACTGAACAATGACGACCGTTGCGTCTGCCTGTCTCACCTGAGTCGTCTTTGTCGTCGTCTTCCTTCTCATAGCGATCAAACATCCCTCTGAAGTTAACGTTACGCTCTGGACACACACACACACACACACACATCAAACAAACAGACGGAGGTACGTGGTGGTTTGGACTTGTTGTTACGTACCCGTCACACCATCACACATCTCACTGCACTTCTGCTCCGCCTCAAAGTTATTGTCGTTCCCATGGCAACCACCATATGTGAATCGGTGACACTTCCTGTCTAGAGGGTCGTAGTACCAGCGGGTGTGACTGGCCCGACACGGACCGGTGACAGGTGGCTCTGCACACCGTGCTGTGGAGACAGAGGGGAGGGGGTGAGGGTCGGGGTCAACATGTAAGATGTTGGGGTGAGGGTGAGGGTGAGGCAGTACCTTTACGCTGGTTCACGTCGATGCTCAGGAGACGACTGAAGGTCTGGTTCACTGTGGAAGACCAGGTGAACCAGGTGAACCAGGTGAAGTGTGTGTTAAATGTGAGCTCCTCCCACAAACCAACAAAGTTACTGCACTGTGTGTGTGTGTGTGTGTGTGTGTGTGTGTTACGTTGGTGGCAGTGCTCCTCGTCTGCTGCGTCACTGCACTGTTTCACACCATCACATTCCAGACTTCGGTCCAAACAGCAGCCGCTGCCGCAGGTCAGCTGATCCTCGGGACGACATGTGACGTCACAAACCTCTGAAAGAAACGCTGCGGTGAAGTCTTAATGGACAGAAAGACGGCCATTAGCTAAACGAGCTAACCTAAATAATGAGTCAGACAACAACGAATCAAAGTTGGTAAGAATGGTTCCTGTGCTAACAGCTAACAGCTAACAACAGACTGACCTGTGGGGAGGGCGGAGCTTCTCTCTGATGTCGCTGTAAACAAACAGACAAACAATCATGTTGGTGGACTGAGACCAGGACCAGGACCAGGACCAGGACCAGGACCAGGACCTGCACGCCATCCAGCCCCTGACTGGACCTTAGGGGTGATTAGTGATGGTGGCGCTGTGGCTCACCTGTTACCCCCCCGCAGGCAGACTCGCATTGGTCACTCGACAGGAAGTTGTTCTTGTTGGCTTTGCAGCCACCGAACACAAACTGTACGCAGCTTCCTGTCGTCACGTCATATCGCCAGCGAGGAAATGCTGCACGACACGGTCCCACTTTCACCGGGGCCAGACAATACGCTGACAGGAAGTGGATAGACACGGACCGCAGGTGACCAAAAAGAGACAGGAAGTGTTAAATGTTTATTTCCTGAACAACAGCAGTCAATGACTTGCTAACACCAGGTGCTAACACCTGTTAGCACATCCGCTCTCAGAAGGTTAAGCTAACCTGAACCATGTTGAGCTAATGTTCAGTTCAGTTTATCTTGTTGTCATTTGTCACATGATCAGTTCAACAGTTCAGTGTTTGAGAACTGGTGAAAAACGTTTTTCAGAATCAAAGATTTGAGGTTTTCAGAGAATTGAACCTCAGTGTTGTTGCCTCACTGGAGCTGAGCTTGGTGTGTGTGTGTGTGTGTGTCATTCCAGTCTGACCTGTTCAAATAAAGGTGTGTTTCCAGCAGTGTCAAAACACAAACAGTGAGCCACTGTTTTTAACCCTTTAGCTCCTGGTTTTGTTGTGTTTTAGCTGTTTTTCTTTAGCTTCGTGGCTAACCTCGAGGTACTGGACCGCTGTGGCATCCTGGGCTGATGTTCTTACCCACTGTGTGTGTGTGTACTCACAGCTGGACTCCTCTGGACCCAGGACCAGCACTGAGACCTCGGCGTCCTCTGATTGGCCATTTGAGTCGGTGACCGTCAGTAGGAAGTCATATGACCCGGGTCGCAGGTCCGAGAGTCTGACTTGGTCCGGGAAACGGGTCCCCTGCATTCAAATACACATACACTGAGTGCAGTTGCAGCACACCGCCGGCAGGTGGCAGAGAACCACCCCGGGACTCACCTCTAACTGGACCTCGTGTTCAGTTCGCTGCGCCCTCCACTGGTAAGAAGTGATGTGGGCGTCGCCCAGGGCTAGACTCTCGATGCCGTTCAGAGTCACCGTCTGACCTGGCTGAATGATGACGTCACGGCCCGCGTCAGCAATGGGCTTACCTGGAGGTGATGTCACAGACACGATGATGACGATTTGCCCTCTATAATTCACAGTCCAATCACAGTCAGCCCTGAGGTCTGACGAAACTAAAGGCCCGTGTGATGACATCACAGGACAGGTGATTTTGTGATGACATCACACGTGTCAGCCTTCTCAGCTCATTGATTCATTGGTCAGTGGAACGGCACACTCACGTGACTCTTGTGGACCTGCCAGGTATTTCCGGTACACGGACTCTCTGACGTAGCTACTGTAGCCGCGCTGGTTGACGAACCTGCAGACGAAGCGGTTTCTGTGAACGCAGCGGAACAGGACGCAGGTGCGGTTTTCCGCTGATGCGGCGAAGATGTCTCCATTGGGCGACTGCAGCAGCGCCAGGTCGCAGCGCGGGGTCGCGCAGCAAGCGCGCACGCAGTCGTCACGGGACTGTGCGTGCGCGGTGGCCAGCAGCTCCGCTCCTTCTTCAGTTGCGTCTTCCGCGTCCACGACGAAATCCTCTTGACCGGAGCGGAAGGACGAGGCGTCGCTGCAGTCCGCGCTCTGTGCTGTCACTGCGCCCTGTCGCTGCGGCGGTAGAATCGTCAGGTAGAGAAGAAGAGGAAGCAGCAGCGGCAGGAGGCGGCGCGGCAGCAGCGGCAGCAGCGGCAGAGCGGAGGAAAAAGGTGAAGCAGAAACAGGAGTGGCCATGTTGGTTCTCTTGGAGTGAGAGAGAAGCTGAAGCTCCGTCTGTACCTGCGGCTCAGGTGTGTTCAAGCAGGAACTGAAACCCGACACCTGTGTGACGTCATGTGGCGTATCTCCTCCTGGTGTAAAAGGGTGAGGTGACTGGGTGTGAGGACAGGAGGTGAGGCGCTGGCGCGACTTGTGTCGAAAGGTCGCAAGTTCGAACCCTCCTCCTCCCGTGTCACCGAGGTGCTGCCACCTGCTCATTAAAGGTTCTCTGACGTCACGGGGCATTATTTATTGAATTGACTTCATATGATGTGTTTTTACTCGTAGTAGTGATAGTAAAGACTTGTCAACTGCGCCTCACTTTATTCTTATTTTTTAAACTAAATTGACTTCTTTATGACAACATTTTATATTTTATTTTTAAATAAACTTTATATAAAATAATGTAGAGATTTTGATGTTTGATTTCCTGTTTCTCTCTTCTCAGACTGGAGTCACAGACTTTTCTTTTTATTTACTACACAAAATCAAGACAAACAAAAAGACTCAATAAACGTACCAATCCTTGTCCCTGCTCCCTACTTTTAATATCAGTCTTGCTGTCCATTCTGTCTTCCTCTGGTTTTCTCTGCTCTGACTTCAAAATCACAAAATGTTTTATTTTCATCATCATCAAAAACTGCCCTCTTCTCTTCACTGCCCCCTGCTGACCACCAGGAGAACACCGAGTCCGGGCGAGTGTCCCAGGAGTCGGACTTCCACCTCTGACGTCACTGGTGTGTCAACACTCAAACTGCAGCACCAACACCTGCTGCTGTACTGCCACCATGAGGTATGAGGAGCACATGACAGGGCCTGAGAGGAATTTAACGTGTACGACTGTAGTATAATACGCTTAGCAATACTACCAAAGGTGTAATATTCAGAACTATATTCAGTACTAAATATATATTTATATATTATATAAGTAGTATCATTTATATAGTGTATATAAACGATTCTGAAGCAGTTCAACCTCCAAGCGGTGGTGGACCTGTGTGATGACGTCGACGTGAGGAAGTGTCCGCTCCTCATACTCTTTGGTATCCGGTGTCTTCGGCGGACGTTGACTCAGTACTGGAGGACCTGTTGTCTGGACCGGTACTGACGTCGGTTCCAGGGAGTGTATGACGTCAGCAGTTCTCCGTTACTGTCCACAGTGAGACACAGTCATCAGTACCGATGGTTCTGATCTGGTTCACAGACTGGATCAGGTTCAGGTCTGAGGTTCTGCTCCATGAACGTGACCTTTGAGAGCGATGATGCTGTCACAGTGTGACGTCACTGCAGCTGAACATGTGTTAAAAATGAACACTTTCTCTATGAGGTTCTGAATGAGGACAGTGACGTCACCTGGTGTTGTTATGGTATTTATATGAAGCACTTTCTTCAGTAACTGGTTAATAATCTGTTATTGATCATGGATTAATGCCCCCTGCAGGTCGGACGGAGTACTGAGCTCTGGTCAATGTGAGTTTTTTTTTATCTTGTATTGGTCGTGACGTTACTTGGCTGATCACGTGAACCCGATGTAACACATACCATCTCATGATCCTGTGACCCCAGAATGACGTCATAGCAGCAGCTGCTGACTGAAGGGGCGGGGCATATTGAAGGGGGCGGGGCCACAGTAGTCAGCCAATACTGCAAAGATGAGCTGATGAGAGGACAAGAGGAGCTGAGCTTTGAAGAGCTGCGATCTGAGAGATACTTCCTGCACAAGGAGGGTGAGTTCACATGGCTGCACCACTGACCAGTGACCTTTAACCTATGACCTGACACCTGCCCCCATTCACAGGGAAGCTGAAGCAGCAGCTTCAGCAGAGAAGAAAACCAGAGTCTTGGACCTTCACATGTCACAGCAGGTGTGTGTCAGTAGCGCCCCCTACATCTATGTGACGTCTCAAACCATCCTAGTCTGACTGCTCTTTCCATCAGACCAGAGACTGTGTCGAACCTGAACCTGGACCTGGACCTGGACCTGGACCTGTAGCTGCACCATCCACTTCCTTTCACAACTATGATGACTCCCAACCTACTGCTGCAGCATGGGCTGATGGGTAATTGGACATCTTTAAACACACTGGTGTTGGTGTGGCTCAGTTGTGATGTGTATGTGTCTCTGTGTGGGATAGAAATGTTCATACATTGGACAACATCTTCCTGCCGCCTGGAGACAAACCACCAGGTGTCAGTGTCCAGAACAAGAGCCAAGGTCAGAACACAGAGCGCCACACCAAAGCCCATAGAGAAAATCAGTCATTTTAGCTCATAGATTTAAGTTCCTGGGAGCGAGAACAAATCTCCTGCATCCTAACATCCAATCATCAGCACGTGTTTCAAGCTCAGGTCCGTGGCCCGGCCTATGTCAGACCAGCCCTGTGATCAGGACAATCAGAATTTCTTGGAGGCAGCAGTGAACAAGCTGTGGTCTTGCTTAAAATCATTGATTTTCTCCATGGACTTTGGTCTGAACTAAAATCTCTGATTTTCTCTATGGACTTTGGTCTGAACTAAAATCTCTGATTTTCTCCATGGACTTTGGTCTGTAAACACTGTCCTGATGCACATAATTATCATTGTTTGTTCTGGTTGTTTCTTCATCCTTTTCACCCTATAATTCAGTACTAGTTATTGGCTGTCTGAGACTTAGTTTCCTGGCTCCACCCCCACCCCCACTCCACACCCCTACCCTCCACTCCACTATATTTATGTGACATTTTTTCTACGTTTGTCTCCAAACCTTTGTGTGCAGTTGAGGAAATGAGTGTGGAGACTACGAGCTGCTGGTCAGTGCAGGAAGATGACCAGCAGGTGGCAGAGCTGCACCAACAGAGGGTGGATGTTGAGAACCAAGCAGTGGTGCAGGGGGACCAGCTCTGTCCAGCTCTCAGGGCAGGTGTGTGTGTGTGTGTGGGGGGGGGGTTCTAGGACATGGGTGTGGTGCAGTGAATCCCTGTGACCAGCAGGTGAAACTGAAACTGTTGGAGCTCTGTGATGTCACTTCCTGCCCTGGTCTATACCATGAGTCACAGAAGCTTCCAGAAGTGAGCAGCAGTCTGCAGCTCGGTGAGTTCCTCAACTTCTTGAAGTACTACACACGGTCCAAATACTACACATGGATGACTCATGATCTGTGGGTGCTTTACCACTAGGGGGCTGTCTGTACCACATCCACTCTGGACTGGTGGTCTCAGCAGGTTTCAAGGTTTACGCAGCAGCGTTGGACGACCACGGCGTGCTCATAAAGGTGAGAGTGTGACACGGGCAGCCCCGGAGGATCATGGGTACTTTACTAGTTTGACCTCCACGGTGTCAACTGCTTCTTGTTCTCAGGTGGACCAGCGCAGGGTTCCCTGGGACTTTCATCAGTACCGTCGTCTGAAGGAAGGCTCTGACATCATGAGTGGACTTCCTCCAATCAGCTGCTTCCTGTTTCTGGACGGCTGTGTGACCGTCTACACCAGTCCACCTGACCACAAGTTCTTGGTATTAGTCCCAGATGTGGACCTGGACCACCCTGACCTCCATAAACAGACTGGAACATCTCACCCCCATCTCACCCCTCCTCCCCCTTCAGTTTCTAGTTTGTCTGATGTTGAGGGTCATCTGACATGTTTAACTGTGTGTGTGTGTGTGTGTGTGAGAGAGAGAGAGAGATCAGGCTCTGACAGAGTTTGGAGGCGGAGCCTGCAGTAAGACCCTCCTTCTCCTCCAGCTGCTGCGTGGTCTGCACACCTCTGGTCTCCTCCACTCCTCCCTCCGACCAGAGCTTCTGTGTTGTTCTTACAGGTGAGCAGGATCTGGACTGGTCCTCAGGTCTGTGGGATCTGGACTGACTTCATGTCATGTGACCTTGTGGTCTTTAAGAGGTTTATTGGACCTGGTTGGAATCTTCCCCTTGGATTGGTCGTCTTCTCTGGACCTCAACCTCCAACAGGAAGTGACATCAGTGCAGCACTTGGCCACGGCCCAGCCCTACATCAGTCTGGGTCTCCTGAAGCCCACTGACCCACCTCAGCTGGTACCTGTCTCAGACCTACTCACCCGTCACCTCCCAGCTGTGTCTCTGCCCACAGATAACTCCTCCCACTCTGTTGTCAGGTGGACCTGGTGGGCGTGGCCGAGATGACTGGCAGCAGGATGGTCCTGGTCCAGGACTTTGAGGGTTGGACAGTGGAGCACCTTAGCAGAGATCAGCCCTGGTAGGTTCTGGAGTCACTGGGAGTGGACCCTGGTCCAGGGTTCTGTTGTCTCACCTGTCCCTGTCCCTGTCTGTCCCAACAGTGACATGTGTCCCAGCACCTGGAGGACCTGGACCAGGTTTTTCCGTGTATTGCTGAACACTGGTGGTGGCTGGTCACTGGACCTGCTGTCAGATCTGGATGATCAGCTGACTGTGATGTGAAGAACCTTCAAAAATAAATGATCAGTTCTAGGTTCTGTTCTAGTACTGTGTTTTATTCATCCACACCCCAAATACCACCAGCCCTAAAATAGTACCAGGCTCGGCCTCACCACATAACCTGCAGGGGGCACTCTGACACTCCAGGTGGACTGAGATCCCCCCCCCCCGTTCTCCTTACCCCCCTGCCTGCCAATCCTTTCATTTTCATTCACATTATCCTTTATTTTATTTTTATTCCAATCCTTTAGTTTTTGTTGATCAATATTTGCCGCTTCTGTATTCGGCTCAAAAGGGTTTTATTGTGAAGGTTAGGGTATGCACGGAAATGACGTCTCCACTAAACTTTCCGGCCTGCATGCGGAAGTGCTTCCTTCTGCAATAGCAGCAAAAGACGAAGAAGAAGCAGCTATCGCTCGTCTCGCTTCTCCCCGAAAACTCACTCCGACCATCGGCCCAGGACCTTCCAGGGCAGCGGGAACCACCGCCGACAGCTGCAGCCTCTTTGACAGCCCCCAACAGCCTCGGTAAGTCGCTGCCTTCGTGTACGGGCCTGCTGCCACTATAATACGGGCGGGGGTGGCGGGGCTAGCGGTCCTCGCATTTACGTTGACTACATCCGTTTAGTCATTTGAGCCAACACTCTTTAATGGCTCATTTCAGTTCCAACAGTGTGTTGTGGGTTCTCCAGTATTGTTCTCAATAATGTTCTTCAAATCATTTAAGCTTTTTTGTTATACTTTACGCTGTGTCCCTTTTGGGGTTTTTTCCTACATCATTTACGTTTACTTTGAAGGGACAGTTTCCGGAAAAGCGGGTGCTAAGAATAGAGGGTTTCGCGCAGCTTATCGCCGTTCCTCCATCTTGGCTCCAGCGCGGCCTCTGCTTGAGCTCCTTAGGAGGAGGACGGGCGCTGCTGGACGGCCTCAGAGAGCCGTGAGGCCCGGTGTCCACCGCTAACTAGCGGCCCCTATCCGGTAAACTGTGAAACTCTTGCTGGAGACGCAGAGCAGAACCTTTTAAATAAAGAACTGGAACATGGTCAGAGACGACAGTGGTCGAACGATTAAAAAAAAAACAACGGGGAAATAAATGTTTTTGTATAAAGGATTCGGGATGAAGAAAAGTTCTCCAGCATTTCTTTGATATAACAGACCGTAAAACATTAATAAATTGCGGCGAAACTGTATTTCGTTCAGTTTAGTGATTTATAATTACAGTAGTGCTAGTTTGTAATTTAGTTAATTTATTTCTGACCTTTGTGACCTTTGAAGTTTTGGTGTTACGTTAACGCAGCAATGAGACTGAAACTGAGAAAGAAACTCAAGTTTGAAAAGAATAAACGTCGAGATACAAACACTGGGCTTCGATGGAGCAGGACCTTCTAGTACTTATGATGGTACCTGGTCCTGCAGTACTTTATACAGTATGTAGCGGTGATGTAGTCGGTGTTAGCGGCCGGAGGAGAACATTTTAAGAAGGTAGTGGACATGACCGAGTCACGAACCTTCACATTTATAAAGTGTGAGTCGTAGACAGATGAGGCGGAGAGAATCCTGTCATTTTTCAAAATAAAACATTGTTCAGAATCAGATAATAAATAAAACAAAAATAACGTAAGTTATGCATTCCCTCTGTGCGGCCGAGTACCGATTGACTCATGGACCGGTGCGTGTCCCGGGATTTGGGGACCACTGGTCTAGAACACAGACGTACTGAAGTGTTTTCAGTTATTTAAAAAAAAAAAATCATATTTTACGATACATTTGAATACAAAGACTGACATAATGTTGACTTTTGTACTTTTGTACTGCAGTAGTACTGCCCACATGTTTGTGTGAAGAAAGTTTTTGTAGAACTATTGATATCATTATCATTGTGTTAAAGTGATTTAACAAGTTGTTGGTTCAAAACCCACACCATAAAGGCAGAGTTAATTCATTAATCAATTGTGGCTCGGACATGAATAATAATGTATAAAATGCAATAATATAAACATGAAGGATGATCAAAGGAAGTGGATGTTGACTTATTCTGAATGTTACTGGCCCATATATAAATAAATAAATATATATACCTACATCAATACGATATAATTATACAGTATATACACATACTGTATGTACATGTATCATATATATATATATATATATATATATATACACACATAAATATATAGCTTAGTTTAGTTTTATAATGTTTTGATGACTAAGATTTTTTCAGATCCCCCCCTCTCTCCCCCACTCTCCCCACTCCCACCAACTGCTAACTTCTCTGTGTTGTTCTGTGGTCTGCAGGACGATGGCGAGGCCGAGCCACAGCGACCACGTCCTCCAGCAACTCAACAATCAGCGGGAGTGGGGTTTCCTGTGTGACTGCCTCATTGCCATCGGTGACATTTACTTCCGGGCCCACAAGGCGGTGCTGGCTGCCTGCAGCTCCTACTTCAGGATGATGTTCATCCGTGACCAGCAGGGGACCGGCCGTCTGGACCTCAGCAACATGCAGATTAGCGCCGAATGCTTCGACCTGATTCTACAGCTCATGTACCTCGGACGCATCGTGGTGGGAAGCTACGAGTTTGAGCAGCTCAAGGCGTCCATGGCGTACCTTCAGATGTACTACATCCCCGACTCACTGGAGGACCTGAGTGACATCAGGAGCTCCAACCTGGCTCCGACCTCCTCCGCCTCCTCTTCCAGTTCCTCCTCTGTCTCCGGGGGCGGGAAGATGATGTTCGGCGTACGTATGTATGAGCAGCAGAGAGCTGCGCCTGCAGCCGAGATGGAGCGCTCAAAGAAACCCGTCCCAGTAACCGCTAACAGGCCGGCGGTGGTTGAAGAGGTGATCTCTGCTCCTCTGATCATCGGCCCGCCCACTGTCGATGGAACGCTGGAGCAACCGTGCGACCTAAGGAAAAGGCCGAGTGGAAGAAGTTCGACCCTCAAAGAGCGTCCACGGTTCGGTCGCACCTACACCTGCGACGACTGCGGCTTTGTCTTCAGTTGTGAGAAGCTGCTGATCGAGCATATCCTCACCTGTACCAACCGAAAAGCTTACCACCCCCCCAGAGGGAACACCGAGGGCGACAACGATTCCAGCAAAGCCGAAAGCTCCACCTCGGACAGCACTGAGGAACAGCAGGTCCTCTGTAAGGGTGAGGACGACTGGCCGGAGGCCACGCCCAGCTCTGTCCTGAACATCAGGTCTGTGGTGTCTGGGACGGACGATGAACCCGGGTCCACCCAGAACATCTCTGTCAAAATTGAACCGGAGGAAGGAACCATTTTTTCAAAGATTGAAATGGTCCGAGTCGGTGAGCGCTCCCCTCGCGACTGTCGTCTGCACTTAGACGCCATGACACACAAAGATTTTCTGAGAGAGAAAACCTGCTCAGATCCTGAATCGGAACCTGGCGTTTCTGGTCTGGAGACCGTGCACATGTCCTGCGGCGATGATCCAGGAATTCCTACGAAGCTCCGTAAAGTCAAAGACGAGAGGCGAGACACAGAGTCCTCCCCCTGCGAGCTGTGTGGTGCTGTGCTGATGGAGGAGGAGAAGTCCACCCACTACCTGTCCGACCACCTGGACCACATCTGTGCCTGTGGACGTTGCGGTCAAGTCCTGATCAAAGGCCGTCAGCTGCAAGAGCACGCGGAGCGCTGCGGCGAAGCTCAGGGAGTTGAGTCGGACTCACATGGGGAGGATGAGGCCTCCTTGCTGGAGGATCATCAGGGTATGGAGGAGGGTTTGTTGGAGGCCACTGACCTGGCCTGTCCTCACTGTGGCCTCCTCTTCCAGAATGAAAGCCTGGCTCTAGAACACACTCTGACCTGCCATGAGCAGGAACTGTTCCGCCCAGTGTTGCTGGAGGAGGGCGTTGAGCACGATCACCGCCGTAAACATTTCTGCAGCATCTGCGGGAAAGGCTTCTACCAACGCTGCCACCTGCGAGAGCACTACACCGTCCACACCAAGGAGAAGCAGTTCACCTGCCAGACCTGCGGCAAGCAGTTCCTCCGCGAGCGCCAGCTGCGGCTGCACACAGACATGCACAAAGGCATGGCGCGCTACGTCTGTCCGGTGTGTGACCAGGGAACCTTTCTCAAACACGATCACGTCCGACACATGATCTCCCACCTGTCGGCCGGTGAGACCATCTGCCAGGTGTGCTTCCAGATCTTTCCTGGCGGGGAGCAGCTGGAGAAGCACATGGATGTTCATCTGTACATCTGCGGCGTGTGCGGAGAAAAGTTCCGACTGCGGAAAGACATGAGAAGCCACTACAACTCCAAACACACAAAGAGAATTTAGAGGTGCCGGCAAGAACCGGATCTGTTTTCTACCAAAGCCACAAATGTGAGAAGAATTCTCTGCATTCAACCCATGGTTCCTGCACTTTTTTAGGCTCATCATTTGTAGCAGTCGATAAGTCGTTCACAGCTTCACGTCAGGAAGGGTCAGGCCGGGTCGGCGTTCCAACCCGAGGTCACTGAACTGGTCCTGTTAGAACTGCAGCTGAATTGTATTTATTTTTTTAATTCATTGTAAACTGATGTTCAGGAACTATTTGAATGCTTCGGTTCTTCTATTTATATCAGGTCACATGACTTCCCAGCTGTGGAGTCTGACACAGAAGGTCGTGTCCAGTCTGGACTGAGTCGAGATCCGGTCAAACTAAAACCAAAGTCTGGTCAGAGGTAGGAACTGTGGTCCTGTTGGGCCTCAGCTCTGGACTGGTACCACTGATGATTCTGGATCAGCACCATGGCCTCTCTCAATGTGTTGTTGTAGTTGGTAGGTGTGGTCAAACTAGATCCTGCTCACTGATTGGTCCATCGTAGCTTTGTTCCCTTTCTGCAGCAGTATGAAAACACTACTGATGATCTGAGCTCACTTCCTGTCCCTCGTCTTCTTCATTTCAACCAGAATCGTCAGACCTGTCACATGTTTGTGTGGTTCTGCTCCAAGTTTTGCAACAAAATATGACATTTTTCGAGAAGCCTTGATAAGTTTGTCATATCAACTTTAGCACCACTAGGGGCCACCGACAGCTGGCTGGGGCTAAAGTTAGCGGTGCGTAGAACTCATCATGTCCAACTGGGTCGCTCCAAAACCTTATATTTAAACCACAACCCAAACATCAGTCACAAAAACTCTATTTTGACATTGTGTAAAAGTCAAGGTTTTCTAAATAAAGAGTTTTAAATCTGGGAAGGTTGAATAATTTGAAGTGGTTATTTTGTAGGGCGTCAGTGCGTGGCTACAACTAAAATCATTGTTTGGTGTAGCTTCACCGACTTTGTTCACTAACCAGGTCGGACTGTAACCATGCCACTTATCCAAGATGAAGCTAGTGACTACCACAGTTTGCGGTGCGTTGCCTCTGCCTTGACTGGTACCTGTGGAGAGTCAAACACCACTGGTGGATTCTGCTGTTCACAAATAAACAAAGCCTTTTTATAAAAGCTTCATTTAAATCAACTGTGTTTAACTCACTTCAGTTTTTTTTCGTAGTGTAAACTTTCCCACACCAAACCTCACAGAGATAATCAGTGATTTACCTCACACACCAGTTGTTGCCTCCATCATTTAGTGGAAATATATTTTGTGACTGTTTGAAACCCTTCATTCAGAACGATATAGAATGAATTGGCCTTTATTGTAAACAGTGATATTTCAGTTCACTTTGGTCTGAACTAAAATCTCTGATTTTCTCTATGGACTTTGGTCTGGGAAAGCGATTGATTGAATTAAATGGAATGTTATTTTCTTGTCTCCCTTTACTGAGATCCACATTGTGAGAATCAGATGGCTTCTAACAGCAAGGGGGCGCTCACAGTCTGTCTAAAGCAAAGGTTTGTAAGGAATTGAAAATGAAGAAATGAGTAAAGAAACTGTTTAATGATTCTTTAGTTAAACAGGTGAAACTAGCACAGTCCAACACTTCACTCCAGGCAACTGAAAATGACATGAAATCACATGGAACTGCTTAACTACTGGTTACTACACACACTACATACAGACACCTACTACACTACAGTGTAACACAGTGGGCTAACTACAAACACGGGGTCGTCACCAGGACTGGTGCTAACTCACTCATCCAGGCCCTTTTTGGGGGCGTCCCTGGTCTTGACCCTCAGCTTGTTCACCTGGGCCTCGGCAACATCAGCTCTCTCCTCAGCCTCCTCTAGCTCGTGCTGCATTTTTCGGAGTTTGGCTAGGTTAGCATTAGCTGCTTCCTCTGCCTCTTCAGCTGTGCGTTTGTAGGACTTGACTTTGAGTTGCAGTTTGTCCACCAGGTCCTGGAGGCGGACCATGTTTTTGCGGTCTTCCTCAGCCTGGTAGGTTAGCTCTTTGATCCGACGTTCATACTTGCGGATTCCTTTGATGGTTTCCACCCCTCTCTTCTGTTCTGCCTCCAGTTCGTTCTCCAGTTCTTTAATGCGAGCCTCCAGTTTCTGGAGCTGCTTCTTGCCTCCCTTCATTGCGATCTGCTCGGCCTCGTCCAGACGCTGCTGCAGGTCTTTGATGGTCTGCTCCATGTTTTTCTTCATGCGTTCCAGATGTGCGCTGGTGTCCTGCTCCTTCTTCAGCTCCTCAGCCATCATGGCTGCATCAGTGATGGCCTTCTTTGCCTTCTCCTCTGCATTACGGTTTTCCTGTATGACCTCCTCCATCTCGCCCTGGAGGTGGAGCACGTCCGCTTCCTGTTTCTTCTTCTGGTTGATCAGGCTAGTGTTTTGGGAGTGAAGGAGCTGCAGCCGCTCGGAAGCGTCCAACAGCTCCTGTTCAGCCAGCTTACGACTCCGTTCTGTCTGCTCCAGAGCCGCCCGTACCTCCTCCAGCTCAGCCAGGACCAGGTTGTTCCGGCGCTCCAGTACTGTTATGTTTTCCCTCAGGTCCTCGTTGCTGTGTTGTGCATCGTCCAGCTGCAGCTGAGTGTCCTTCAGAAAGCTCTGGAGACTCTTTAGCTGTTTGTGAGCATCACCTGCCTGTCTGCTGGCGTGACTCAGCTGGATCTCCATCTGGTTCAGATCACCTTCCATCTTCTTCTTGACTCTCAGTGCCTCGTTTCTGCTCCTGGTTTCTGATTCCAGGGAGGACTGAAGCGACTCCAGCGTCCGCTGGTAGTTCCTCTTAGCCTGTTCCATCTCCTCATCCTTCTCGGCCATTTTGCGCTCCATCTCCATCTTCACTTGGTTGAACTCCAGTTGTGCTCTCAGGATCTTGCTCTCTTCATGCTCCAGGGAACCTTCTGCCTCCTCCAGGGCTGACTGGAGCTCAACCTTTTCTTGTTCAAGCTGCTTTCTGATCTTCTCTAGTTCGTGGGCGCTTCTTCCACCCTCGCCCAGCTGGTCAGTGAGCTCTGTGATCTCTTCCTGTAGGTTTTTGTTCTCTCTTCTTATTGTCTCCAGTTGTTCCAGACTCTCCTCGTAAGCGTTCCTCAGTTTAAAAAGCTCCGTACTCAGAGACCTCGCCTCCTTCTGTGCGGCCTCCAGCTCACACTGAGACTCTTCAAACTTCTGCTTCCACTCTGCCAGGATTTTGTCAAAGACCCTCTGTTTTTTGTCCAGTGCTCCAGCTGCTGCGTTAGATCTTTCGATGTCCAACATCAGGTCTTCAATCTCATTTTGAAGGCGGTGCTTGGTCTTTTCAAGAGAGGAACACTTGGCGTTCACCGCCTCCATGGCTTCTTCTGATTCCTGCAGCCTCTGAACCAGCTTCTTCTTTGCCTCCTCCAGCTCCTCTGTCCTCTGGATCCCGTCCGTCTCATACTTTGTCCTCCACGTGGAGACCTCACTGTTGGACTTGGACAGAGCTCTCTGCAACTCGGCCTTGGCTTCCTGTTCCTCTTCCAGCTGTTCTCTCAGCAGGTCGCAGTCGTGACGAGCCGACTGCACGGCGTGTGCCAGTGCGTTCTTGGCCTTCACCTCCTCCTCCAGCTGTCTTCGTAGATCGTCCACCTGCTGGTTGTAGGAGTTCTTTCCTCTGGTTAGCTGTGACACCAGA
>NC_024313.1:13707489-13716586 GCF_000523025.1 Cynoglossus semilaevis
AGTAAGCAGCTTGGCCCTCTGAGTAGTCAAGTCATTGATGACCCTTTGACCTTCCTCGTATTTGTTCTTGTACTCGTTCATGTTGTCTTCCATGGTCCGGCACAACTTCTCCATGTTGGACTTGGCCTTGACGATGCTCTCCATGTTACAGGAGAGGTCGTCCAGCTCCAGCTTCAGCTCGCTCTTCTCTTTGTCCAGCTTCTGCTTCACCCGCTGCAGGTTGTCAATCTGCTCCCCGAGTTCGGCAACGCTGTCGGCGTGTTTCTTTCTCAGGGTTGCGGCGGTGGCTTCGTGGTGGAGCGTGGACTCTTCCAGTTCCCTCCGTAGCTTCTGAAATTCAGCGTCTCTTTTTTTGTTTAGCTCCACCTGAGCCGACGTTGCTCCACCTGCTTCTTCCAGTCGTTCACTGATGTCCTCCAGCTCACGCGACAGCTCCGAGCGCTGCTTCTCTACTTTCGCCCTGGCAGCACGCTCAGAATCCAGTTCCTCTTCCAATTCTTCAATCCGCGCCTGGTTTTCCTTCAGCTTCTTCTGGAGCTGAACCGAGGTTGCCTGCTCGTCCTCCAGCTGTGAGTTGACCTGTACCACGTCAAAGTCCTTCTTCTTCAGCTTCTCCTCCAGCTGTTGTTTGTCATTTTCCAGGTCCATCAAACTCTCCTGCATTAGTTTCACATCTCCTTCCAGTTTTCTCTTGGAACGCTCCAGCTCCATCCTGGCTTTTTTCTCCTGCTCGAGGGAACCTTCTAGGTCGTCCACCTGCTGCTCCAGTTTGACCTTAGCTTTATTTAAACTGTTGGCTTTGTCTTCCTCACTCTGAAGGTCGTCCAGTGTCTGCTGGTGAGCCTCCTGCAGGGCCTTCTTCTCCTTGGTCAGCTTCATGACGTTCTCGTCCTGGGAGGCCATTTCCTCTGTCAGGTTTTTCACTTTGTTTTCCGTGGCGTGTTTTTCCTTCTCAACCTTGGCTAGCGTCAGCTCCAAGTCATCGATGTCTTTCCTCAGTTCTGAACATTCGTCCTCGAGCTTTCGTTTTTTGGCAGTAAGTTCTGCGTTCAGCTCCTCCTCGTCCTCCAGCCTTTCAGACGTCTCCTTCAGCTTGGCCTCCAGCTGAATTTTACTCTTTATGAGCTGCTCGCAGCGTTCCTCAGCGTCTGTCAGGGTGTCCTGCTCTGATTGGATTTGCAGAGTGAGGTCATTCTTTTCTTGGAGGAGGCTAACAATCTTCTCCTCTAGTTCTTTCCTCCTCGCTTCAGATTTGTCCAGAGTTTCCTTCATCTTGTTGAACTCATCCTTCATGTTAGCCATCTCCTTCTCTGCCTCGGCGCTCTTCAGCAGCGGTTTGATCTTGAAGAAAAGCTTCATCCAGGGCCAGTTCTTCACAGCCAGGAAAGAGCGAAGGTTCCACTGGATGACCATGAGTGCATCTCTACGCTCCACTAACTTTGTGAACTCCGCCCTCATCAGCAGAGCCCTGGCATTGGCCTGAATCCTGGTGATGATCCGGGAGAGTTGTTCATCTCGCATCTCCTCCAGGGTTCCCAGCAAACCAGCCTTAAAGAAAACCTTCGTGTGGCCGAACTTGTACTGGGAGTGGTCGATGTCCAGCGAACCCAGCAGCTTCTCTGCGCTTTTCTTGCAGTCCATGAATTGACCTTCAGGAATGGCGGAGGCGTTGAGGATTCGGTAGCGCTGTTTGAAGTCACCATAGAGAACTCTGTTAGGAAAACCTTTTCTACAAATCCGGATTCCCTCCAGGACTCCGTTGCAGCGCAGCTGGTGCATGACGAGGCAGTTGTCCATCACTCCTGGAGTTTTCCTCTCATTGGGAATCAGACAGCGGACAAAGTGTGGATGTGTGCTCTTGAGGTTGGTCATCAACTTGTTGAGGTTTTCCCTGTGAAGTGCAGACACCGTCTGGAAGGAGGAGCCTTTCTTTTTGGCTCCTTTGCCTCCTTTCTCACCTCCGTCGCTCCCTGTGTAGGTTGAAAAGAGCAGACTGAGCAACTTCAGAGAAGACTTCTGGTAAAGTCCCACCACTGATTCATTCAGAGGGTCTTTGTTTTTAACCAACCAGCCGCCGATGTTGTAGTCCACAGTACCAGCATAGTGAAGCAGGGCAAAATGAGCCTCTGCTTTACCCTTGGCTGCCCTGGGCTTCTCAAACATCTTGTTCTTCCCCAGGTGGTTGTCGTAGAGCTTTGACTTGAAGGTTTGATCGCTGGCTTTGGGAAACATGCACTCTTCTTCCAAGATGGACAGGATTCCCAATGGCTTCTCAATGAGGTCGATACAAGCTTGGAGGTCCATCCCAAAGTCAATGAACTCCCACTCGATGCCTTCTTTCTTGTACTCCTCCTGCTCCAGCACAAACATGTGATGGTTGAAGAACTGTTGCAGTTTCTCGTTGGTGAAGTTGATGCATAGCTGCTCAAAGGTGTTGAAATCAAAGATCTCAAATCCTGCTATATCCAGCACTCCAATGAAGTACTGCCGGTGCTGTTTTGTGTCCAGGGATTGGTTTATTCTCACCACCATCCAGTTAAACATCTTCTCGTAAACTGACTTGGCCAAAGCACCGACGGAGTAATAGACTTGGTCCACGCTCTGTCCTTTGGTGACGTACTCATTTCCTACCTTGACCCGAGGGTGACACAGGCCTTTGATGAGGTCAGCAGAGTTTAGCCCCATCAGGTAGGCAGATTTATCTGCAGCCTCTGTTCCGTCGGGTTCAGCCTGCTCTTCACGCTGCTTCTGTTTGAACTTCATGTTGCCATAGTGCATGATTGCACCGGTGAGTTTGTAGACACCCATCTTCTCCTCTGCAGTGAAGCCCAGCACGTCGAAGGCGCTGTCTGTGGCCTTTAGCTCCTCAGAGTCGTCGATTGAAGCTACGGTCACTTCTCCTTGGGAGATGTAGGAGTAGTCGTACGGGTTGTTGGTGATCAGCAACATGTCTAGCAGTTCTGGCTTCTGATTGGACAGAATCTGGTAGAAGATGTGATAGTTTCTCTCAGCCTTGAGCTGAAAAGTAACACGAGATTTTTCGAGCAGATACGTCTCGACGTCAGCCGAGGACAGTTTTCCACTGGTGCCAAAGTGAATACGAATGAATTTCCCAAAACGAGACGAGTTGTCATTCCTCGAAGTTTTAGCGTTGCCGAACGCCTCGAGCGCCGGGTTGGCCTGGATGATCTGATCCTCAAGTGTTCCCTTACTGGCATCCTTCTTGCTTCCACCACTGACTGCAGCGATGCTAGCAAAGTACTGGATAACTCTCTTGGTGTTCACAGTCTTCCCTGCTCCAGATTCTCCAGTAATCAAGACGGACTGGTTCTCCCTGTCGGTCAGCATGTACTGGTAGGCGTTATCGGAGATGGAGAAAATGTGAGGTGGAGCCTCGCTTCTCTTCTTACCCCTATAAGCCGCCACCACTTCAGCGTCATAGACAGGAAGCCACTTGTAGGGGTTGACGGTAACACAGAAGAGTCCAGAGTAGGTGTAGATCATCCAGGCGGCGTAGCGTTCTTTGAGGTTGAACAGCACCGCAGGCTCATGAAGGAAGGTGAACATGGCCATGTCCTCTATTTTGTCAAACTTTGGTGGGTTCTGTGGGTGAACACCAGATTCCTTCACAGTCACAACTGCTCCATCCTCCTTCTTGACAGTTGTCATTCCTCCTTCTTTACCTAGGATTTGGCCTTTCACATACTCCACCTTCTCGTCCACCACGAAACACTCTGTCTTGATGTCAAAAGCTCTGGTCTGGGCTTCCAGCCGCTCCTTCTCAGACTTTCTCAAATACGGAGCAGCCTTTCCAAACTCAGCCATCAGGGCGTCTCCCATGGTTAAGGTTGAGGTCCTCAAAGATGAAACCAAAGAGAGTGTGTGCACCAGTCAGTCAGTCAGTCAGTCAGTCGGACATTGGACTGCTGGGTCGGGCTGCAAGGCTGGTGCTTATGAAGGGCTTTGTCACTCCAAATATGGAAATGACTACAAGGAGACAAAAATGCCTTTGTCCTGCGACACCTCAGTGCAGCAGCAGGTCAGACTCAGCACCTTTAGCTGTTAGCATCCATTTTAGGAAAAGCAGATGCTCAGGGTTGGATCAGCCTGAGATAGAGTTGTGGGAGATAAAGACCAGGAAGTGTCTGCTGACGGGAGACACAGCAGGCTTTGAAATTCCAAACAACCGAGAAGGTTTTTTTAAAATTGTATTTCTTACTTTCCAGCAGTTCCTTAGGAGTGTGGTGAGAGTCTGACCGAGGTCTGTTCTGATCCAGGTCCAGAAGTTGTTAAAACCTTGACCTCTTCTTGACCTCTTTAACTGATGTAAAATTCCACCTGGTTTTACCTGTCAGTTCATTTTTGGCTCATTGTTTTTTCGTCTTATATTTGGCTAACGTATGTCAACTCTAACTGTTGTCATCAGTTTGGTCTTCTTTTGGGATATTTTTTATTACCCTTTTATGTTATGTATTAAGGTCTTATCCACGTGTAGACAAAATTGTATTTTTTATTTAGGCTAAAACTAATGTCTAGCTAATTGTTAGCAATAAATAATTAGCTAGAACTAAATAATAATGTTACCAATTAATCTTCCCTCGTCTTCAGGACATTTTTGTAAACTTTCAGCTGTTTGTCTTTTTATTTGTTTTCAGTGACACACGGTGGCAGCTGCTGGCATGTCAGTGATGAGATGTGATTGTCTGAAGAGCTTCTGTCTCATTTATCGGTGACAGCGTGGATTCGTCTGCTCTCAGCTTCCAAAAATAAGCCTCAGTGCAGAGACCATCTGGTACACCCCCCCACACACACACACAAACACACACACACACCAAACCTCATAGAGAAAACCAGTGATTTTAGATCTCAGTGCTGCTCCATCACTGAGTTCTAATGACTTCACTGTTGGAAATCCTTTAGATCAGTGGTTCTCAAACTGTAGAGCGCTCTCTAGTGGTACGTGGGGAAAAATCACATTTTCACATTTACATTTTCAGTTAGATAAATCTGAAACACACAATTAATACAATGAAGCTACTTGTGAGATTATAAAATAGAATGTCTGGTCGTTTTATCTATTTACTTTTTTGGATTTGGATTTTTTGCTGCAATGCTGGTCTGTTGCTCACGTGAGCACAGGCAGCACGGAATCATGGGAGCACTTACAGTTGCAAGTTGAACGTGGAACGAGCCGGGGAATTCTACTGTTGGTCATCATGGTGGTACTCGGAGAGATGTTTTCACAGGTGGTACAGAGAATAAAACGTTTGACAACCACTGCTTTAGATTTATCTCAGTGACATAAGCTGCCCACAGGAGGCAGCAGAGGACCAGCAGCTGCTGCTTTGCCAACATGTGTAAAAATCACTGATCATTAATTTTTAATTCAATGCATTTTTTATTGTTAGTCGCTTCTTTCGTTAGGTCACAGCTCAAACTCTGCCTTTGTTCAGAAAATAATCATTAAGAAGCGTTGTTTAAATCACCGTATCTTATATTTAAATGTTTTATTTCAATTGATTTGTTGATGAAAGAAGCTGTTGCTTCGTGGATGGATGTTTTTTAAAGCCGCATCTGCTGATCGACACTGGCACTTCAGCCGTCACGTGACCTGCTTCCTTGCTCTCGCGGAGCTTGACTCGTATGCGAGAGCAGCTCTACAGATTCCGTACGAGACCCGAGCTTTAAGTCATCTACACCACAGAACCCGGACCAGGGCCAGAACCTGGCGTCTCCACGTTTTTGCGGTAAGAGGCTGACGAGCGACGCGAGTGCACGACTCACCAGTCAGAGGTGAGCGTGCACCCGCAATGCCGCGTAGTCCTGTCTGGTTGTTGGTGTGTTTGGGTCCGTGTGTATGACAGCGTATCTCTGGGTGTGCGAGTGTGTCCGTTTTATTTATTTATTTTACTGAATTAACGCCAGTTTTCTCTTGAGTTTGACCCAAAATCTCTGATTTTTTCTATGGACTTTGGTCTGAGCTAAAATCTCTGATTTTCTCTATGAGGTTTGGTGTTGGAGAACCAGTAAAGTCTGTGTTGTTGCCACTTCTTGTCTTGCAAAAAAACTGAGTAGGGCAGAGATGGTCTGAAGACTGGACTGGGCTGAAATCTGATTCAAGCTGTGGCCCGCAGGTCATGGACGTGTCGACTCACAGCCTCTTCCTCCTGCAGCAGCTCAATGTCCAGAGAGAATTTGGTTTTCTGTGCGACTGCACCGTTGCCATTGGAAACGTCTACTTCAAAGCTCACCGCGCCGTTCTCGCCGCCTTCTCCAACTACTTTAAGATGATCTTCATCCACCAGTCCAGGTGAGTCTGCTAGTCCAGTTATAGAAGCTAACAGAAGCTAACAACTGTTTCAGCTGAAGTTGATCTACTGCAGCACTGTTATTGGTTTAGTTTGACCCGGGCTGCTGATATCGTTGCCCTCTGCTGGTGACATCAGAAGGTCCTTTTAAACAGGACCAGGACCAGGACCAGGGTCAGTTCAGGTTCTGACTTCTGGTCTTCGTTCACAGTGAGTGTATAAAGATCCAGCCCACTGACATCCAGCCTGACGTCTTCAGTTACCTCCTCCACATCATGTACACTGGGATGTGTCCCAAACAGCCTGTGGACCAGCGCCGCCTGCAGGACGGCGTCAAGTTCCTTCACGCCTACAAACTGTGTCATCAAACAGACGAGGTCACCACTGACCTCAGCGCCGAGGGCGTTCGCATGTCCAACTTGTACGGAATTCAGATTTCTTCTCAACTGGCCCGCAAGGAGGCCTCCAGAGTTCCCAAGACCACCACCTCGTCCACCTGCGGGGGACATGCTAACCTACAGCTGTCTCCCAACGGGGGACTGGAGGGAGTCAGGTTGGAACACCAGGAGGCGCTCCCTAACGTCTGCTCTGTGGCTTCAGGCGAGGACTCCGATGTCTTGACTCGGATAAAACTGGAGCAGGTGGAGGAGGAGGAGGAGCAGGAGGAGGGGGCCAAGAACATCGAGGAGGAGAGGTCTGTGTCTCCCACTCAGGACCACAGTCCCAAGCTCCAGTTTAGAGAGCTCCCCCTGGCACTGCTTTGTCCACGCTGCGGACAGCGCTGCTCCTCACCTGATGGCCTGAGGGATCACCTGTTCGGCCACGCGTTTGACCCCGCACTTCAGATAGAGGAGTTGTCACAGAGTGGAGCCCAGGAGGGGTCGTTCAGGGGTCAGGAGCAGCTGGACGCCGGACACCTGGAGGAGGCGCTGCGGCAGAGCCGGGCGCTGGCTGACCAGCTGGCCGCTGAGTTAAGGAGGAGCCGAGGAGGTGGTGGAGGAGGCCGGGGCAGCCCTACCCCCGGTGTTCCTCACTCCCGTAAACGTAAGATCGCCTGCGCCGTCTGTAGCCTCCGATTTTCCCACAAGAGCCAGCTGCAGGAGCACATGTACACACACACGGGAAAACCACGCATACACCGCTACAATCGCTTCTGCAGCCAGCTCTTCTCTGGCCCCGCCCACCTCTGTGAAGGTGCCGTGGAGCACGGGCCGGGGCCGGGGCTGGGGCTGGGGGCCTCCATCACGTCCGCTGCAGCCGCCGTGCTCCCTGAAGGAGTCAACAGTAAGGACAACGGCAGCCCCCCCGACTCCCTGGACTCTGAGGTCTCACAGGGCAGCGTGGACGGTCTTCATGTGGAGTGATGTCCTCAGGTGGTGTGATGGGCTCTCTTTGTATTGTTAGTCATGTGACCACAGTGTGGCGCTGTGATGAAACATTTTGGATCAGGATTCAGACGTAAACTTCAAAAAGGTGAGAAACGTTTGAGCCTCAGAATCTCAAGACCTGTCCAGAAACTTGGAGACAACCGAAAAGATCCGAGACTGAGACTCAAAGACTCCGAGACTCAAAGACTCAGACGCTCAGACTCAGACGCTCAGAGACTCAGACGCTCAGAGACTCAGACGCTCAGAGACTCAGACGCTCAGAGACTCAGAGACTCAAAGACTCAGAGATTCTAAGACTGGCTCTTTGTGTTAAACTTTGACTCCTGACGTTGTTGTGCTTCAGTGTAAAATGTTTTTTTCCAATAAAACAAAAGCATTTTTTGTCGTGATGTTTTTGGAAATGTCCTCAGCCAATCAGAGGATGACAGGAAGTTACTTTGTTCACGTCCAGATTTGAAACAGATTCAAAAGAAAAAGTGTTTTTGATTTCAAATGTATTCACGTCCCTGGCAGTTTATTACACTGTAATTATGTCTTAATTACAGTTGGTTCGTTAGTGAAGTGATTTTTGTCACGTTCCTTTGAAGTGTACACATCAATGACATGTTAATTATTGGATAAATGTGTTCTTTTAAATATATTTCTATATATATGTGGTGCAGGTGTGTGGTATCAGTTGTTTCTCTTTGTTATAAGATATTTCGGTGAACGTGACCTGATGACACCATTAATGGTCCGTTTATTACATGTTAGATCAAGGGTTAGTCCTTTGATCTCTTAGTTAGAAAGTAATAACATGGTTATTACTGGTTAGTTACAGCACAATGATTAGGCAAATGATTAGTCCAAACCTCAGGGTTTCTCTTCAATCAGGTCCTTTATTCAGAAGTATGCAGATAGAGGGCACTGTCCTCGCTTGTGTCTAACTGGAGGTGAGAAGTTACAACACAGGTGTCCAGCAGGGGGCACTTTGAGAAGACCGTTTTGTTCTTCAGCTGCTGTGATGACCACGATGATGACGTTGATGCTGCAGGAAGCGCTGGGCGCTGCGAACCGTGTTCTGGACCAGAGAGGGGGAGACAGAAGGTCAGAGGTCACGCCAAAGGTCAGAGTTTGTCTAAAGGAGTTTGCAAGGCATCTGCCCCATCTCCCCCATCACTCTAACAGTAAAGTGTGTGTCTTTACCTCCATCAGCATGGCCACCGTCATTGGCCCAACGCCTCCTGGGACAGGAGTGATGAAACCTGCTCTCTGATTGGCTGAGGCGAAGTGAACATCTCCAACCACACGTTTAAGCCCCGCCTTCTTTTCATCTGTGATACATGTGAGAGGTTGAGGTTAGTTCACTGTGTGAGTGTGTGTCTCCCTCACTACCCCCCCACACCTCCACCCTCTCTCTCT
>NC_024313.1:13716659-13736025 GCF_000523025.1 Cynoglossus semilaevis
ACCACGGCTCCCTCCTTTAGCCACTCCCCTCTCACCATCTCAGCCCGACCTGCCCCCACCACCAGGACGTCGGCTCTGCTCACCTGACACACAGAAAGGAAACGCATCATGACCAGCAGGAAGCCCTGACCTTCTGGGTCCTGGTCCTGGTCCTGGTCCTGGTCCTGACCTGCAGAGCTAAGTCTGGAGTTTTGGAGTGGCAGCTGGTGACGGTGGCGTGATTCCACAGGAGCAGGTCACGCATCGGAGCGCCCACGATTTTACTGCGACCAATAACAACCGCGTGTTTGCCCTCCACGGACACACCTACACAGGAATGATGATGTCACAGATGTGGGACGGCTCACGAAGACCTCGGTCCACAAAGTCCTTCGAACCAAAGTTAGCTTCATGTTAGCAGATTTTAGCAACATGAAGCTAACGTTTAGATTTTGTGGCTGGATTTTATCTCTCAGTTCAAAGAGTCCAAATTAAGAGCTGCAAACAGAGGAGGCCACAGGGTTCAGGGTTCGATTCTCCAGAACCGACACCTGAGCCCAGCTCCTCAGACACTCAGGCCTACGTATCCCAGAATCCACCAGGGGCACACAGAATAAACAGCAGACTAGCGGCAGATTAATTTAACAGTTTCAGTGTGTGTGTGTGTGTGAGTGTGTGAGTGTGAGTGTGAGAGTGTGAGTGTGAGTGTGAGTGTGAGAGTGACACCTGTCTGTCTGATCAGTTCCATGCAGCCATTGGGTGTACAGGGGATAAAACAGTCGTCCAGGTCGCCTCGAGACAGTTTTCCTGCATTCATACAAGTCAGACTGCGCACACACACACACACACACACACACACACACACACACACACACACACACACACAGGTTTAGCTGTAGCTACAACAGCTGAAAATAACTTAGCTCAGAAGACTGAAACAGAGTAGAAAACATCACCAAAGTAGCTACACGTTAGCCACAGCTAGCTCAGCTAGGCTAAAGGAGACTTGCTGGTAGAGTGGAGTTGATCAAGAATTAGTCTGAAATAAAAGTGAAAGTAAACAAAGACTAAACCAATTAAAACACCGGGAACACAGTAGGTACAGAGATGCTAACGTACAGCTGAGTTGACATTAGGTCAGATTTGACTGTTGACCCTACTGGACAAATGATTGTATTACAGCACCAAAAGGACAGAAGTAAAAGAAGAGATGTAGTTTAATTGTTGTTGGTAAAGACTCGCCCGTCGACGTCTTTCTCTGGACAAACAGCGTTGGTTACCAGCTGAGTGTCAATACAGTTTTCAGTCTGAAGGGGGAGCTGGACAATCAGACCGTGGATGGACGGGTCCTGGTTTATGGTCCAGATGGTCTTTAGTACCTGGTTTAGGACAGGGTGGATTTCTAAATATTGAATTGGACACAGGATTATTGACCCGGGTTTATTGATCTGGGATTATTGATCTGGGATTATAGATCTGGAATTATTGACCTGGGATTGTTGATCCCGGATTATTGATCTGGGATCATTGACCCGAGATTATTGACCCGAGATTATTGATCTGGGATTATAGATCTGGAATTATTGATCTGGGATTATTGATCTGGAATTATTGACCTGGGATTGTTGATCCCGGATTATTGATCTGGGATCATTGACCCGAGATTATTGATCCGGGATTGTTGATCCTGGATTATAGATCTGGAATTATTGATCTGGGATTATTGATCTGGAATTATTGACCTGGGATTGTTGATCCCGGATTATTGATCTGGGATCATTGACCCGAGATTATTGACCCGAGATTATTGATCTGGGATTATAGATCTGGAATTATTGATCTGGGATTATTGATCTGGAATTATTGACCTGGGATTGTTGATCCCGGATTATTGATCCGGGATCATTGACCCGGGATTATTGATCTGAGATTATTGAACAGATAACCAACCTGGTCCTGCGTGGCTGTGGTCGGGAGTCTGATGTGTTTGGCCTCGATTCCAATCTGTGTCACAACAAATCAACCTTGGTGTTGGATGGTTCTGGAGTTTGGACTCTGACCTTTCTGACCTTTGGACTCACCTCGGCTGCAGCCTTCAGTTTGGTGCTGATGTACAGGTTGGAGTCGTCTCTGTGTCCCACCTGAAACACAAGAGCACAGGAACCGGGTTCTGGTTCTGGTTCTGGTTCTGGTCTTGTTGACGGTCAGGTGGACCCACCTGTAGAACCAGCAGACCTGGTCTGAACCTTGGTACCTCAGTCCTCATCTGGTCCACCTCAGTCTTCAGCCTGTCCCTCACCAACCTGCACACAAACTGCAGGTGTGAACTGGAACAAACTGGATCCACATCCAGTTTGTTCCAGTTCAGCTCCTCTTCTACTGAAACAAACTGGACTAAAGAGGGGAACCGGACTCAGGTGGACTCACCGGGAGGTTCTGGTTCCAGAGACGATGGTCGCTATGGAGCGCCGGGTTCTGACCAAATGAGACGGAAGAATGGAGCGGGCGAACAAGGACCACATGACTGAGAGAGAGAGAGAGAGAGAGATCAGGAGGTCAGTCAGTGTCCTGAACACACACACACACACACACACACACACACATAAAACCAGTTGTTTTTACCTGAATCTTCTGATCGTCTTCAGTGAGAAGAACGAGAGAGAGAGAGAGAGAGAGAGATATTAAACACACACACACACTGACGGACACCTCTGTAGTTATCAGTTGGTGCTTGTTTGTGTGCGTGTGTGTCCTTTATTGGCTGAATGTAGAGGGTCAAAGGTTACTGTCGACCAATCAGCTCCAAAGAAGGAGAGAAGTTGGAGAAGAACAAAATGGACTCCTCAGTCCAGACCAAGGCTGAGGAGACCTGACTCATTCACACTCATTCACACTCATTCACACATCCACCAGAATCAGAACCATTTTGTTGCCAGGCAGATTTTCACCTCAGAGGAATCTGTCTGTCATTGGTGCAGAGGTACAGAGAAAATGTAGTACACAGTAAATACTCCAGTAGTGCAGTATTCCAGTAAGGATGACTTGGTGTTAATTAATGTTAAGAAGTATTGTAATGATCAGGTCTGCCTGCAGCATCCAATCACAGAGCTTCGTTCTGTTTGTTGTGTTTCAGGTCAGACCACTTCAGTCCCTGACTGTTTCGGGGATTAACTTCAGTTACTTGTTCTGGTCCCTGGTGCCCGGGTCTTCATTCCTGCAGGCTAACGCAGCCCAGCTGAAGGTAAGAACATCGTCATCGTGGTGTCGTGTGTGTGTGTTTTATACCAGCTGCATGAACTGAAATAAAGGAATAATTCAAGAATTAACGTTAATATTTCGATCAAATTTCCTTCGTTTTCGTCAATTTCTTCATCTTTTGATTGACTGAGAGAATTATGTCAGTTGGTGGCGCCGTACGGCACCTCACGTTCCGTCGATTTCCGTTTACAGTCGGCTTTTGCTCATTGTGCTACATGGCAAAATGGCAACAACAAAAGTTGTGTCCAAGTGGCGGTGTGTCCAAAAGTGTCCTCCGTGTGGACGGTTCACCCTGGACCCACATCCCTAGAGCTGCGGGTTCTCTTCCCTTCACTTCAACCATCTCTGCAGAACCGAGGTGTTCATCTTTTTTTCACTCGTTAAAATTGAACCAAAGTCGTCGATTATTTGACAGTTTGTTGGTGTTTTTCTCAGACTTTTCTCAGAGTTCCTGAGACTCGATGAACGGGTTCTGTCCTCATAAACACACTGAAGGCTGCCACCTTGTGGACTGAATGCAGTATATTTTATGAACTGGAATCCTGTGGTTCTATTAACGTTACGTTCTCTGATGGTTTGGAGCCGTGAAGTTTGGACAAGATAGAACAAAAACAATTAGTTCATAACTAAAGTGAAGTTTAGTTCATTTATAATTAAAATACTGAAGTGAACCAAACAAAGGTCAAACCGAACCATTATAACCTCGGTGTGGACCAGTGGTCAGTACTGCTGCCTTACAGCAGTCACAGAATGAGACTGATATAAAACCAGCACCATTAAATATGAGTGACGGGCTAGGCCTTCAAATGTGTACTTAGCACCACCTACAGGCCGGGAAATGGAGCTACATGTTTAATGCTAACTTTCAATAAATGATTTTTTGTAGTAAATAAGTAAAGGGAACTGTACAAAGTAGTAGCTGAACAACCAGTCTGATGACGTCATGGTTTGTTGAGCAACGTCGCCCTCTGATGTATCTGTGTCAACGCTGTGCTGTCTGCACACAGAGACGTGGACTTTGATGAGCAGGACGGCAGAAAAGTTGAGTGAAGACCAGGTTTTAACATGGCCGAGAGACGAAACTGTGGGTCCACAGACCCAAAACTGGACTTCCTGAACTACAACGACCTGGTCTGTGAGGCGGTCGGAGGAAAGGTGAGACCTTCCTGACTCGTTATCTGAGTGGCTGCTTACTGACCACAGGGTCTGGGGCAGGGGGCGCTAGGACAAATCATCTTTACTCCCTTATTCTGTCAGAATGCTTCTGATCACTGTAGGACTGATGTTTGTAAAGCATTTTAGTTCAGACCAAAGTCCATGGAGAAAATCAGAGATTTTAGTTCAGACCAAAGTCCATGGAGAAACGTGAGCTGTACCACTGCTGCCCCCAACACTGTTTTAAAATGTAAAATTTAAAAGACACAAACTGACCACCGGGGGCAGCAGCAAACCAGAAGTTGTAGTAAACCAAACTAATAACAAACTGTTTTTTTTCTTTCAGGTCATTTTTGCCACAGACGAGTGGTTCGCTCCAGCCGCCAACCTGCTGAAGGTACGAGTTCCTGTCACTTCAGGCTGTATCACGTTCATATAACCACCTTCACTGAAATTCTATTGTAGAATGAGCTCATTTTTTGACGTCAGTGTTTTGTCTTTGATGTTGACGTTGATGTCTTGTGTTGCCAACATGGATCAGACTTCTCCACCACAGTTCGTTGTCGATGCCTTCACCAACTTCGGGAAGTGGATGGATGGTTGGGAGACGAGGAGGAAGCGGACACCAGGTATGTAGCCTGACCACGTTAGCGGCGGCAGGATGTCGGTTGCCGCCTCTTCATCTTCGTCCTGTACTGCAGGTCATGACTGGTGCATCATCCAACTTGGTGTTCCAGGACTGATCCACGGCCTCGATGTGGACACATCCTTCTTCACTGGAAACTACGCCCCCTACATTTCAATCCAGGCCACGTGTTTGGGTAGTGAATTTTGTTCAACTAACACTAGTTTAAAAATACAGATTAGATCCTGATGATGCTGATGTTGCTAATGAGGCTAATCTAGCTAATATGAGATAATTAGCCACAAATGTGCTAACAACATGCTAATTATAATGATATCTATTGATAGCGCTATAGCCCTGGTCCATGTTTTGACCTGTGACAGTTTTTCTTTCTTTAGCTTACCTTTAGCTTTAGCTCCGTAGCTGTGCTGAATTCAATTTTCAGTGTTTGTACAAATCAAACTGCACTGTGACGGATAACAATGCTAACAGTGCTATCGTTCTCCCCTGCTCCAGACCAGGCCCCCACCTTTGTGGTGGGCGGAGACAGAACTGGTATGGCGGCCTCCCAGCAGGAGCTGGCTGCTGTAACCACGGTAACAAAAATCTGTTTTAACATCATAGTAGAAAAAACCCCAAACTTATTGTTTACGTTTCAACTGCTTCTCTTGGCAGTTGCACTCGGAGGCGTGGCCAGAGCTGCTGGGCGTGTCTTCACTGAAACCAGGATATAAAGATGTTTGTCACAATTATTTTACTGTTAGCTTCAAAAACAGAGTTACACACCTGCGAGTCAACCTGTACCCAGGTACACAACTGACCCACCACTCACCGCACAACTGACCCACCACTCACCGCACAACTGACCCCACCACTGACACACCGGTTGTCGCTTGCACTGCTGTTGTTTGTCTCCGACGTCTCTCACTGCTGTGTCTCCTGACCCCTGTGTGAGACAGTGTGTTTTTGTGTTGCCCTCAGATGGGGGGGTCTCCAGACTCAGGGTCTACGGGGTGGGTGTGAGGGACTGGACCACTGTCTCACCTGACCAGGACCTGGACCTCATGGCTCTGACCAATGGCGGGGTCTGCCTCAGCTACAGTGACGCCCACTTTGGACACCCACGCAATATAATTGGTTGGGATTAGTGAAGCTAAACTGCACAGTCGTGTGTTTTCAGTAATCTGATTAATCTCAGGGGCTGTTAATGAATCTGATTGGACACAAATCAATGACCCAGTCCAATGTGATCAGATATACAGTACAGACAGTACCGATGTCAGTAGGTAGAGGTCAGTGTTTCTCTGTCTGTGTTCATCTGTGACTAATCCAGATGATGGGATCAATAATCTGGACAAATGTCCAGCAGTCAGAGTGAAGGTGTCTCTTCATCGGGCTGTAGTGTCAGTTGGACTGTCAGTCGTAGTCCTGGTCTCAGTCAGGCTGCTCTGACGCAAGCCGGGCCACTGACCAGAGGTTGAAGCATCCACAGACACAGGAGATTCAGTGAAACTAGAACTGTTTCCCACAATGTGATAATCTGATGGATTATTGGATTAACGCTGACATCACTCTGACTGATGGAATTTACATCTTACTAAATGTAGCTAACATGCTAAATGCTAATGCTAAGATAGCTCTCAGTAGGTCTTTTCTCCACAGGTCCAGGACAGGCTGCCAGCATGGCCGATGGATGGGAAACTGCCCGTCGTCTGGACCGACCCAGAATACTGAGGGTAAAGGTCACGTGACCGTCCTCGTCTTCTTCTGATTGGAGTCATGTTCTCACCTGACTTCCTTTTTTTCTGCTAAAATGTTAGCCGGACCAGCAGGGAATTCTGCAGGTTCCAGGGTGGGAGTGGGCGGTTTTCCGTCTGGGGTTTCCTGGTGTCATCAGCAGGGTCGAACTGGACACCAGCCATTTCAAAGGTTAGGAAAATTCTGGAAACCCAGAGCCTGACAGGAGACCACGCTGTCCTCTGACCTCAGACCTATGTGCTCCGTCCACTGACCTGTCCTCTGTCCTGTAGGGAACGCTCCAGACTCCTGCAGACTGGAGGCGTCTTCCATGAGTCCAGAGGACGAGGCTCAGGCTCTGAGGACTGAGTGGAACTCTGTGAAGTGGGAGGTTCTAATGCCACCCCAAAAAGTAGGTCTTGAACTCCTGTGACATCATTCACATCTCTGTGACATCATCACGTGACTCACCCATCTCCTGGTCTTATGCCGTAGCTCCGCCCTCATCACGTGCACGCGTACACAGACACGGAGCTCACACTGAAGCAACCCGTCTCTCACATCCGTCTCATCATCGCCCCTGACGGAGGGGTGAGTCGTCTTCGTCTGTGGGGACGTCCCGTCTTGGAGACAACAGCTGCGGCCAGACGAATGGCATTGTTGTCCAAACTGTGAGACGCTGAGACGACGTCAACACGAACAGGAAGTGAGCGCCTCATCTTCACCTCCGTGGTCTTTAACACAAAACAACGTTCTTTTCTAGACTGGGTTCAAAGCAGTGACGTGAGGTCCATGATCAGACCAAGACACTACATACTCTAGTACAGTAGGTGGCAGTATGCTCCTACTGTACTAGGTTGTAACCAGTGACGTGCGGTGAGGTTCATGCACCTGGTAACGGTTCACATCATATATATAGAACTGGACAGATATTGGTGATATGCTGAGGAACAGAAACGGACGTGCGTCATGTGACCCAGTTTGTACTGGATCAGCAGTCAGAAGTGAGGCACTGCCTCACCCACTGCCTCACCCAGGATTTCCGTCCTGTATTTGATAGCGAAATACTCAAATTTGTCAAAATATTAATATTTCTTTTATGTACGTTTTTTCTTCTTTATCATGATGGAAGGTGAGGCACTGCCTCCCCTGACCGCACGTCACTGGTTTGAGCTGATGCTAACTCAGCTAATCCACGGATTATTCCCGGGTTCCGGTTGTAAAATTTTGAGAAAATTGAGAAATAACAGCAAGATCATAAAATGAAAATGAACGTCCGCCTGAAAATGTGTGAAAATTTTATTTTATTTTTTAAATGTGTGGCTATGATTTAAAAACAAATGAATAAATCAACAAACTCTGATTTTTACTGCGCTTCAAATATTAGGATTCATGACGTTAGGAGACAGGAAGTGCTAAAACAATCTAGCTTCCGGTAATGTCACTGACAAATGTTGGGACAGCTCAGATGGGCTGTGTGATTGGCTAACACGACAGGTAGTGAAAAATGAAAGTCACTGATTGGCTTCTTCCGGCGTCCGCTACCCTGCTCATTAGCGGCCAGTTTGAAACAGATGGAACAAGGTTAAAAACGGTGACAAGACCCAGAACCAGGGTCCGAACGGATGATGCCTGAACACTCGGAGTTCCGCAGTGACAGCGACTCCCGGTCGTACTTTCATGCCAAACATTGCGCTCTGTCGGCGGTCGCAGCCAGCTGGCACGAGCAGCAAAAACCCGCCATTTCCGGACATGTCAAAAGACCCATGAACGCCTTCATGGTCTGGTCCAAGATCGAAAGGAGGAAGATCATGGAGCAGAGTCCGGATCTACACAACGCCGAAATCTCCAAGCGACTCGGGAAGCAATGGAAGACGTTGCAGGAGGCGGAGAAGGTTCCGTTCATCCGGGAGGCGGAGCGGCTGCGGCTGCAGCACATGGCCGAGCACCCGGATTATAAGTTCCGGCCAAAGAAGAAAAGCAGGACCGGGAACAGAACTGACACCAGTGCCGGAACTGAGGCACCGAAAAGGGCTGAGGCCAAAAACCTCAATAAAAAACTGTCCAAATTAAAGCCGAGAGCAGAGATGCCATGTCCCGCCAGAGGGCGCCACCTCAGCCCGGAGGTTCAGTACAGGTGCGTTTTGAATTTGTTTTCTCTGTTTGTGGCTGAGACCAGGTGTTTAAAAATGTTTAAAATGGTCTAAAACTAAATAAAAACCATTCTACAAATACACAATAAAGTGGTGTTTCAGTTTTGAATACGTAAATACAAACGACAAAACTGTTAAAAATGACTAATTTAAATGTGTTAGCTTAGCCTTATTTAAAAATTAAGCTGCTGACCCAGAACAAAAAACAAACAAAAAAAATCCTTTAAATGTTAATGAAAGCATTTTTATTTATTTATATTTTTAACACTTTCATAAAATGTATATTCTCGTAAATCCCTGTGAATCTCGATTTTGTCGCTTGTGTTCGCCAGTAACTTTACAGCCAACCTGACAGTGGGCTTCACCGGTGATGAGGAGGAGCCTGACTTTGAAGTTGGGGCGGAGACAAGCATGTTCCACCTCCCCAAAGTCCCGCCCCCCATGGCTCTGACTTCCTGTTTAGCGGAAACAGAGGAGGTCGGTGTTTACGATTCCGTGAGTCGTCTCTATTACAGTTTCAAGAACATATCGCGCCACTGTGCCACCAGTCCAGTCTGCCTTTCTGGTTCCTCCTCCTCCTCCTCCTCCTCTGTCTACGGGGATGACCTAGAAGACGTCTTGGCAGAAGGGCGCAGCCTGCTGGACAGTTTGGAAGGCTCGTCATCGAGCCTGGGTCTGATCCTAGTTGACAAAGACCTGGATTGGTGCGGCAGCGGAGTGAGCCGCGAGGAGAGTCTGGGATCTCACTTCGACTTTCCGGATCACTGCACAGCAGAACTCAGTGAAATGATTTCTGGAAACTGGCTGCACCCCGACTCTCCAGACGTAGTCTTTACCCACTAACGACACGGATCCTTTCGGGACCCGGACTCTTCAGGACCGGATGTTTATTATATGGAGAAACTGTGTTCGGGCCGTTTGACCTGTTCACACAATGGCACTGATCTGACTGAGAAGCAGCGACACCCAGAGGATTTACCTCTTAACTACAGGCAAATAATGCTGTCACACTCTCGGTACGCCAATGTCCAGAGCTCACTGGAACAGTGTCTTGTCGACTGCTGCCCCCTGTGGTCAGTTTGTGTTTCTCAGCTCCAGATTTAGCTGAAAAGGTCTTGTTGACGTCGACCCTCAAAAAAAACTTTTTAGTTCTTTTTTGTTTTTATCCACAGCACATTATGTTTTCGTGGTTATTTTTGTTCAACAAAGAAAAGAAAAAAGAATGAAAGTCCACGTCATTTGTTGTAGCAGAAAATAATCTGCATCAAAGGGTTTGTTTACGACTAAATAAAAGTGACAAACGAGTCACTGCCTCTGACTCTTCTTTTTGCCCACAGAGAAACTGGAGGTTGTTCTAAAGGTCACTACTGCCTCGTGTGGTCATTTTGTCCTTGTGTTTCTGAGCTAAAATCACCAAGTTTATTTTTTTCGCATCAAGGTTTTGGTTTTACCGGGAAAAGGGTCTTCAAGGCTCTTGTTCATGGAGGTGAGTTAGCTTCAAAGTTGGCGGAGCTTCTCAGTGGATTACGATTTTTAAAACCATAAAACAGTGGAGACGGAGATGACACTGATCATTCACTTTATTGAAGCACTGAGACACATATTATCACAGTATATGTTGTTGGTTGTGTTAGTGACAGGAAACAACAAGAAAATCAACAACTACTGATCAAGGTCAATGACATCATCACCTGCCAATCAGCCATACGTTAACAAGCACGTTCACGTCACAACGGTCTGTTAATCAACAGTAAATGTAACGATCACAAGCACCAATATTTAAACAACAACGACGGTGGAAGTTACTGACGATCAATAATCTCTACAGACCGGTTTAAATGATTACACCACAGCCAGCCACAAGAGGGCAGACTTTGTGACATGGACTGTATGGATGCTATTGAATCTAATGGTTGAGTGATTCATCGTTAGCCTGACTGTGTGGACCAATGGAAATGTAGAGTTTGTCATTGTAAAGGTCTACGTGGCCAACTGACCGTCCTAAATCTACGTGGCCTACACTAAAGCACAACACAACAACCAGTGAAAATGTCACGTCACCAAATAAGACAAGCATCACTGACATCTACTAACGTCTATGGTCCACCAGGTGCTGCTCACGGCCCACGCTGGTTCTCAGACTTGGACTGGCTCCTAGTGGACCCTCAGTGCTTCTGTTGACCAACATTGCGATGTCACAGGATACTCTCGTGCTCCTCTCCAAAGGTGACGGTGTCGGAGGACACGGTGACAATCTCTGGTGGGTCTCCAGGTTTAAGGTTCCGCTTCAGGTGGACCACACGTACATTCTCGTTGTCTGGCCCAGGCCTGGAGGGGGCGCCGGCCGTGCCAGTGCTGGTGTTCCTGCCGCTTGAAGAGATAATGATGTCTGCAGTGGAGGAGGTGGAGCCCTCTGCAGGTTGGCAGGGGCGGTTGTTGGAGTTGTTGTTGAGGGTCACACTGCTCGGGGTACGGTTGAGGTTGTAGGTCTTAGAATGAGGCCAGCTCTCCTCTGGACTGCTGGCCAGGAGGCTGCACTGGTCCTCAGAGCAGATGGACATCCTGGTCAGCGTGGGGTCTTGGAGACCACTCAGGCTGCTGGGAATGCTGGCTTTTCTCCCTGTGCCGTCCTCCAGTTGGATCAGGTTGGATGTGTCCAGCTGTGACAGCTCCGCCTCTTCGTCCTGCAGCGAGTGGTTGGGTGAACTCTCATTGGACCGCACCCCAGAGTCGGATGAGTCTTTCTTGTCCAGCATGGCGTCCGACAGGTAGTCCTTCCCTTTGAGTGCCAGAGAGGCGCCTGACGGTTTGGACTCCACTCCCTTCTTGTCATCCCCGAGCAGGGGGGCGTGGTCCGACTCCTCAGACTCCTCGTCGTCACTCATCAGTTTCTGGTACCGTGGCCCACTTCCACCCCCGCCCTTCAGTTTCAGCTCTGCAGCGCCATGGAAGAGCCCGACCCTCTCTGATGAGGTTTTGCGAGCCAGCAGGGATTTGGGCGCGCCGTGGTCATTCTTCTCATCTTCTTCGGTGATGGGGTCCAGAGTGTCGGTGTTGGAGGCGGAGTCCGTTTCTGATGATGATTTGGTGCCGTTCCCCCTGGTGGACAGTTTTTGAGGGTCTGGCTCGTCTTTGCCCTTCTCCTCAGACGACGTTACCAAGTGTGCTGGTGGCGGTGGGATGGGCCTGTTGCTGTTGGCTCCGCCCACCTCCAACTGGGCCATCTGAGCAATGTAATCCTGGTACGCACTTCGGTATTCTGCCTGCTGCCTGTCCGTCAGTTTGACGATGTCGTTGGATGACTCCTGAGAATTTAGGCTGTTCATGCTGGCAGTGCGGTGAGCTCCACCCTGAGGACACAGGATGTAACGACCAGGGATCAGAAACTGCAACAGCGGTTGTTGTTCTACAGACTGGACAGAAGTAAATGTGAAGGAAAAGAAGTAGAAAGGAATAACGTCTGAAGTAAAGTGAGGAAAAGGAAAGAAAACCTGAGAGAAGACAAGAAGTACAAGTTTAGTGAAGGACAGACGAGAAAAAAACCTACGAAGGAAACAAGGAACTGAAAATGGATGGAATTCTCCAGAGGAATAAAAGAAGAAAGGAGAGTAAAAATGAACTCGGAGACTCTGAGCTGTCTACTGGTTCAGGTTTTACCGTCCAGACCGGGTTCCCAAGCCGAGGCGCCTCCTCAAGGCCCACATTGCTCAGCTCCTCGAAGCTCAGACTGTAACCGTACAACGGAGATGACTCAGCATTGGCGGCAGCGCTGGACAGAGGCGGAGCTGAGGCTCGTCTTCCCACTTCAGCCACACCCCCCTGCTCACTGGCCACCTCCTCCTGCAGGAACTGGTTCTCCATTAGACGCAGGTCTAGGACCTGAGACCAAACAAGGACAAGTCCACGTCAGGAGACACCAAGTGATTTGACCGGTAGCATCAGACTCGGTATGATGTCACCGCAAATATGATGTCATGTCATTAGCATCATGTCTATCAAAGTTTTGTTAGCATCAGGCTTGTTGTTGTGTTGTTAGCATCAGGCTTGTTGTTGTGTTGTTAGCATCATGATTGTTGTTAGCATCGTGATTGTCATTGTGTTGTTAGCATCGTGATTGTCATTGTGTTGTTAGCATCGTGACTGTCGTTGTGTTGTTAGCATCATAATTGTTGTTGTGTTGTTAGCATCATGCGTGTTGTTGTGTTGTTAGCATCATAATTGTTGTTGTGTTCTTAGCATCGTGATTGTTGTGGTGTTGTTAGCATCGCGATTGTTGTTGTGTGTTAGCATCATTCTACCATAGCTCTGAACAGCTGCCAGTCTCCAAAGTTCATGTTCATCTCCTTCTTCAGTTCTTCCAGGTTACACTGAGACAGAACTCTTCCGTTAACATTAGCCTGAAAAACAGGTTGAAACCAATGAGAATGTAAAGACTACAGTGCTGAGGTGATGATGTAATCATCATGTGACCAACCTTCCTGATGGTAGCGCTGTACTGGCCCATCATGCTCTGGTCCATGCCCTCCAGCTGACCAACGCGCTCGCAAACCACCTCTGTTGTCATGGCGCTCAGCAGAGTGGGTGGAGCTCCACACGTGATAGGGGCGGGGCCCTAAGGCCAGGACACAAAGAAATAAAATAAAGAGTAGTAAAATGGTCAAAGTCCAACAGCTCCTCAAGCTACAAGCTAACGTGAATAAGCCAGGTGCATCCTGGGAAAAAGGAATGGAAGTTAAGAAGAAAAATAGGTGACAAAGAGTTAGTGAGAAAGGAAGGAGACAAGTGAAGGAAGGGAGAGAAGAAGCTGTGAGGAGGAGCAGGAGAAGGTGGAGCGGTGAGGAAGAGGAGGAGGAACGAAAGACATTTAAGAAAGTGTAGGAAGTACAAAGGTGGAAGGAAGCGCAGGGATATTGTTGACGTTAAAACGATAAAAACATTCAGTCAAATCTATACATGGGCTGAACCAATCAGGTGGTGAGCTGTCATAACGTGTCACCTACTTCTTAACCAATAGGTTATTGGTAAACCAAAGCGGTCACTCCAGAGGCCAGAAACAATAACATCTCACTAGCGCCCCCTTCTGTTTCCCTGATGTTTTTACACATAACTAGAACAGTTCAAATAATAATTGGAAATTCCACTGTGGGTGTCTGTGATTGGCTCTGAACCCAGTTCTGACTAACAAGAGATCAAAGGATTTTTTGAAGTTTTTTTTACTATAATTCATTTGTGACTAAAGATTTCAAACATGTATTGATTTATGTATTGACTATTGGTTTGATGACGACTTTCTGGTGGAAGGGTGAGCCTGACGTTGAGCCCCGATGAAAAGACGGAAGAAGAAAGGCATCACAGTAAAAAGGAACAAAGGGGAGAAGTAAATACCTGCTTCCTGTTCAAAGAAGAAACGTAGGACTGGGAAACACACAGATGTCTGTCATCAGCACAAAGTGGGCATCAAAACAAACCATCAACATGTGTTTGTAAACACACAGGTGCAACAGCGCCCCTGCTGGAGGGTGTCTTTGTATGTGTGTGTACTCACCTGTGAGGCACCAACCCTAAAGGACAGTTCGTGAGTTTGTGGGCGTGGCTGGAAATGCGACAGGTAGGAGGTGGCCACAAGGGGGCGGGGCAGCTGCTGATGTGTGAAATATGGCTGAAGGGGGAGGGGCATAAAAAATCAAAACAAGGCTGATGGAGGCAACAAAAAGAACCAATCAGAGCACTGAGTGAACCCCTGCTGCCACACTCTGGACAAAGCTCTAACTGCACCATTGTAGTACTACAGTACTCTACCTCTGTTGCTACTTGTGGTTCTAGTGCTATGTTAATGTGGTTCCACGGTGGGTTCTGTTCTAAAGGCTGGTTCTACTGCTGGTACCAAAACTGCTGGTGCCTAAACTGGTTCTGATTCTACTGCTGGCTCGGGTGAAAAAATAAATAAATAAAATCGGCCAAGCACAAGCAGCAGGAGTGATGGTGACGATGACGAGGGAATGTCACATGATGAAGTAGTGGGTGGAGCCTGTACTCACCCTGTTGTAGAAGGGGTGCTGTGGTCCGACCAGGCCACTGTAGTAGCTGCTGTGAGGCTGTGGAGAGGCTGCTGCTGCTGCTGCTGCTCCTGGCTGGGTGAAGGAGGTGGAGGGTGAGCAGGTGGATGATAGTTGGCTGTAGACTGAGGTGGGCCGGGGCTGGAGGTCTGGCAGGGGTAGAGAAGGATAGGACACGCCTCCCATGTTGACCTGGTCCCGCGCAGCTCGAACATCTGGAGTAACGAGAGGAGACGATGTGAGGGGGTGGAGCCTGAACAGTTGGGTGGAGCTTTACTAACTGAAGGTGCCCTCACCTGCGATGATCTCTCGGAGTTTTGGGTCCAGGTTGACCGTGCAGGGCAGGAAGGTTCTAATGTCTCTGGCTGTGAGGACGGGAGTCCTGGACGACAGGAACACCTCAAAGCTGCGAACATCTCCATCGATCTCCAGCAGGGGCTCCACGTCTTTGGTGGTGGGGATGTTCTTGGACACCCTGAGAGGACGGACACACTGACCTTCCAGTTGCTAATGCCACTGAAGGCTAAGCCACAGACTCTTAATCAGCAAAGCCGGTGTTAGCACGATGCTAGTCTTACCTCTCGTAGATGGTCTTGAGAGACGCCTGGTCTGGGACTGCGTCCGTCTCCTCCAGGTACAGGATGAGCCAGGAAGTACGATATGGCCACTGCTCTGTAAGGTTGATCCACGATGCAAGGCGGTCCCAGTTAAAGCTAATCTGATTGGCTCGCAGCAGACGACCTGGCCGTGCACATGGAGAAAATGTCACCACTAGGGGTCTGGTTGTGTTAACGCTAAGCTAATGTCTTTAGTCAGCAGGACTCTGACGTGTGGTTTTAGTCGTGAGCTGACGTTAGCATCGGTGCGTATGATGTAGTTAAAGGAAGGGGTGAAGGAGGTGGAGGGTGAGCAGGTGGATGATAGTTGGCTGTAGACTGAGGTGGGCCGGGGCTGGAGGTCTGGCAGGGGTAGAGAAGGATAGGACACGCCTCCCATGTTGACCTGGTCCCGCGCAGCTCGAACATCTGGAGTAACGAGAGGAGACGATGTGAGGGGGTGGAGCCTGAACAGTTGGGTGGAGCTTTACTAACTGAAGGTGCCCTCACCTGCGATGATCTCTCGGAGTTTTGGGTCCAGGTTGACCGTGCAGGGCAGGAAGGTTCTAATGTCTCTGGCTGTGAGGACGGGAGTCCTGGACGACAGGAACACCTCAAAGCTGCGAACATCTCCATCGATCTCCAGCAGGGGCTCCACGTCTTTGGTGGTGGGGATGTTCTTGGACACCCTGAGAGGACGGACACACTGACCTTCCAGTTGCTAATGCCACTGAAGGCTAAGCCACAGACTCTTAATCAGCAAAGCCGGTGTTAGCACGATGCTAGTCTTACCTCTCGTAGATGGTCTTGAGAGACGCCTGGTCTGGGACTGCGTCCGTCTCCTCCAGGTACAGGATGAGCCAGGAAGTACGATATGGCCACTGCTCTGTAAGGTTGATCCACGATGCAAGGCGGTCCCAGTTAAAGCTAATCTGATTGGCTCGCAGCAGACGACCTGGCCGTGCACATGGAGAAAATGTCACCACTAGGGGTCTGGTTGTGTTAACGCTAAGCTAATGTCTTTAGTCAGCAGGACTCTGACGTGTGGTTTTAGTCGTGAGCTGACGTTAGCATCGGTGCGTATGATGTAGTTAAAGGAAGCATGTAGAGGATGGTGAGGTCAGGGGTCACCTGTGACGGACACGATGTTCAGAAGTCTCCTCATGCTCTGAGGACTGATGTCACTGAACCAGTCCTCCGTCACCATCAGCTTGGTCAGATCAAAGGACATCTGACGAGTCACCGAGCGTTGGACCTGACGCCGTCGGTACGTGTCCTGAGTACAGAGCATCAAAAACATGTTTACACACACACACACTCACTTACAGACCCACACACACACACACACACATATCTCACCCTGCGGGTCAGTGTAGACCTGCTCCCAAACTTGGTCAGTTCTCCTAAACTGTGCTGAGACAGTTTCCTGTCCAACTCCTCGTGCCAACCTGGAACACAGAGACACAGAGCTGAAGTCTGCTTCCTGGACTGGTCGACAGGAAGTCCAACAGGAAGTCCAACACCTATGGTCAGAGGAACCTTACCCTCAGCAGCTTCTCCATTAGCTGCTGTGCTGGTGCTCATGCTGCCAGTGTTTGTGCCAGCTGCAGCACACATCCTTCTGGCACTTGAGAGCCCCCTGCTGTTCAGGAAGACCGGCAGGTGGACAATGTTCCTCATATAGTCGTGTCCATTGATGTTGGAGTCTCGCAGGACACTGTTGAGGTTCTGATTTATGGCTTTGATGATGATGTGTGGATCACTGGCAAAGATTGAGATGAAGGAACCTTTGGAGAACAAGACCCGTACCTGCAGGGGGAACATGAGAACAGGAGATCAGAAGACCACCGGCCTAGGTCCTGGTTCTCCAAGAAAAGTCAGAGGCAGGACCTGGAACCAGATCCAGGATTTTAGAACCTGTGGTCTGGTGTGTGCACAGGTTCTTACCGTGTCCAACATCTGTAGAACCTTGTCCTGCTCACAGGAGTCCAGACCATCAATGACCACAACCAGTCTGGTCTGGTGTTGTGTGAAGCTGTCGATGGTCTTGGCCATCTTGGCCATCAGCTCCACCTCGTTCTTCAGAACCTACAGAACCGTGGATAAGGTGAGACACATGCAGGTCTTCAGGCTGGACCTGAAGACACTTCCCCTTCTCTCCCCTTACCTTCATAAAGCCCTCGCTCTTCAGCTTGTGCATCCTGTTGGCGGCGCCGTGGAGCCTCTTCCTCTGGGAATTCAGAACTGAGTCTGTGACCCGCCACCAGGTCCTGCAGTTGAGCAGCAGCGCCAGTGCCACCACGCTGCCAATAGCGATGAGGACACTGTCTGCTGAGCTGTCGTCATCACTGACCCTGAAGACGGCCAGCAGGGTCCCGGCGCCGATCAAGCACAGCAGCACCGCCGTGCAAATCAGGAAGGATGGCACGCAGCACGTCCTCTTCCACTTCCTCTTTCCTGAGACGGTGGACGGACGTCAGAGGCCAAATACTACCACCTACAGTCTGACATTAGAACGGCACTCTTCCACATCTGTTGTCCGTCGTTCCCACGAGTGTGGGATGACTATTGTCTTGAATTAATAACCAACCCGTCCCTGCAACCCTCGCGGCCCACTAGGTGGTGCTCACAGCCCAACCTTATGGTCTGAGGACGATGGATTACTCTTCGTGTCCCTTTTTGATGGCTAGCTTTTAGCTTTTCATTCTCTTCTGGCATCATTGGTTTGTTACTTTACACACACTACGAATGTTGTAACATTTCAAACCCATTTTTTAGCCTGTTCTTCATTCACTTCATTTTTTAGTACTTTATAGCGAAGGTTAGCTGTTAGCAGTTACCTTGGGTTTCTTCTGTCTTAAAGACTCGGAACAGTCTGGTAGCAAGGAAACCAAACTCCCTCTCACAGGCGTCAGAAAGCGTAGCGATCATTTCAGCCATGGACGTCTCTCCGCCAACGCTGGACAAACGGTTGTAGTCGGTGAAAAGGAACCTAAGGACGTGGCGTCAGAGGTCATGTCACATGATCGGCAGGTCACGAGAGGTCAGGAGGTGATTGGCTGATGTATTGACGTGGGCTCCTCACCTGACGGGCAGCGCTCGGGTGCTCTGCTCAGGCAGCTCAGGCGGGTTCACAAACATCAGTTTCAGCAACAGTTCCAAGTAACCGATGTGACGCGCTAGCCTGGTGTTGATAAGCCACGCCCAATTCCAGGGGTCGCCCTCACGTCGCCCACCGAAGTACACGACCACTGTTAAAAATGACAACATCCGATCACTTTACTGGATGGAAGACAACAACATGCTTGAATAAGCTAACCTTTAGCTCTATCTGTGCTCAGGTCGCTACCATCGTGGTCAACAGTTGTTATTGTTATCTCGACTAACATGTAACCACTGCGGCTAATGTTTGTCTGCTGCAGAGAAGTAACAGTTTGGACCTAAACAGAGGGAAAGTCACTTGTGTTTCTGAAGTAGGAAGTGAAAGAGTGACAGGGCATCGTGGGTAATGTAGTTGTAATGATGAATGTTCTGACCAAAGAAGAAGTAGAGCAGAGCCAGCAGACTGAGGGACACGGCCGTGGACAGACCCGGGTCCACGGTCAGAGCCAGAACCAGCGCCACGGCACCACACAGAAGCAGAGACAGGATGACCAGCAGCCAGGAAAAATGGAAGAGGGGCGCCATCTGCTGGCCAGCAAATGTCTTCATCTCATCTGAGGAGGAGGAGGAGGATATGGAGTCATGACGAGGGGTGTGTTTGACCTGTGTGTGACCTTTGACACCCCCTACTCACTTACCTTCCAA
>NC_024313.1:13736167-13736974 GCF_000523025.1 Cynoglossus semilaevis
TGGGCGTACAGACCCACACAGATGGGCGGCTGCATGGTGGGTTCACTCAAAATGTCCGCCAGAGCCGAGCTGTACAGGTCGTAGCCCAACATGTCCCCGTCTGTCTCCGTGGGCGACAGGTGACCTGTGGGAAGGTGGGGACATGACGTTGACTAGAAACTAGTGGCTGGTCAGGGAGTAGCTCACTTGTCGTCTCCCGACTGGTGGCGGTGACGTACGTGCTCCAAAGATCTGGGTCAGGATGCTCTTCTGGTGGCTGCAGTCGATGTTGTATGGCGTCTCTCCAGCCTTGTTGGGTCGGTACAACAGGCGGCCATCTTTGGGGTTACGGAGGAGGAGTTCGGCTAGGCGCCTGCTCCGTCCACGAATGGCGATGTGGAGAGGCGTGTCTCCTTTCTAGAAGCATGGTAGAGTAACCAGCTGTCAGACGTGGACAACAAACCAGCGTGTGGACCCATGGTCCCTGAACTCACCTTGTCCACGGCCGACACTTTGGCTCCTTTGTCCAGGAGCAGCTCCACGACGTCAATGTTCCTCATTTTGGTGGCTTTGATGAGCGCCGTCTCACCGTCCTAATGTCACAAACCAAAACACACTCACCTCGCTGTGACATCATACACTGACAGACAGGTGGGCGTGGTCTCACCTTGGTGCAGATCTCAGTGTCAGGGTTACACTGGAGGATGTCGCGAACCATGGTGGAGTTTCCTTTCTCCACAGCCCAGTACAGAGCACTTTTACTCTCCTGGAAACACAGCAGAGTCAACACCCCCACACTCCCTCACCTCCACCCTCAGGTGGTCTCAC
>NC_024313.1:13736988-13757216 GCF_000523025.1 Cynoglossus semilaevis
CCACCCTCAGGTGGTCTCACCTCAGGTGGTCTCACCTGTCCTCTGATGTCAATGTCTGCGTATTTATGCAGCAGAGCTCGGACGATCTCCACATGACCCCCCCTCACTGCGCCGATCAGCACCGTGTCCCCACTCTGTCACAGGTAGAGAACAATGGTAGCCTGGAGGTTAGCGCACTCTGGTGGTTGATTTAGTCACATATTAATGATGATAATTAAAGCTAACATATTGACAAAACATGGAAAGGAGCGCAGGTTAAAAGTTAGCACCGCTGTCACTGTTATGTTAGCATAAAAACTGACCCTGTCACACTAAGCAGTTAACGAAGAGGGTAAATGTTAGCAATACTGTGGAGGCTGAATGTTAGCACTGGTGTGAAGATGCTACTGTCAGCGTAAACACACACACACACGTGGCTGTTGTGTATTTTTGTTTTGGTTCCGTTTGCGTTGAATTATAGCATAACATTTTTGACGGGAAGAGTTCCGATAAATTCACCGTAACACTTGATGCTTCAGTTCACTGTGATGTGGAGTGAGGGCGACATCCCTGGTTGGTCGGTATGAGGAAGCTAACAGGACTTAGGCTAACATAAGTGTCACAGTGTCTCTGGACAGACACACATCAACTGACCCGGTCTGGGATGTTGACGTAGGTCCCTGCGTCTAGCAGGTCCTGGACGATCTCGGTGTAGCCCTCCTTGGCGGCGATCATCAGGGCAGTGTTCCCGTCTTTGTCGGTCATGTTGACGTTGGGGTTCCTCTTCAGCAGCTCCTTCACCACCTCTGTGTAGCCCCCACGCACCCCCACAATCAGAGCTGTCATGGAGTTCTGAGAGAGAGACTGCTGTCAGACTGGCCCCTCCCACAAACATCATCATCATCACTGTTATAGTCTTACCGCCCCCTCCTGGTCCACATCAGCACCACTCTCCAGCAGGTGCAGAACACAGTCCAGGTGTCCTTTTCTGGATGCCCAGATCAGGGGCGTGGTCCCATACTACACACACACACACACACACACACACTGGTTATGTCTTGTCATCACCTCCTTCCTGTGGTTCAGTGGTGGATGAGGGTCTACTGTAGGAGGCCGAGGTCTCGGACATGTGTGGCTCCTGGTTGGGGGCCTCACCCCTGAGTTTGGGGCCAGTCAGTTTATCTTTAACGTTAACGCTAACGTACCTCCGCCCACATGTGGACTCTTGTGTCCCAGGAGGACACTAAGACCTGGACCAGGACTACCAGGGAAGTTGAGACCACAGTTTGGTCGTTGGGGTTGGAGGAGTTTAAAGTGTATCAGTGTATTTACCCCAGCAGGGGGCAGTCTTCACCTTGTCAGAACAGTTGACTTTGGCTCCGTTCTGGAGCAGCAGTTGGACGATGTTGGCGTGTCCCCGTCCTGCAGCCCAGATGATGGGATACACACTGTACTGCTGGGAGGAGACATGAGGTCCACACCATTCACATTAACATGAAGACCTATACACACACACATCAGGATCTGTGTGTGTGTGTGTGTGTTACCTGTCCTTGGTTATTAGGGTTGGCTCCGTTCTCCAGCAGCAGTTTGACAACGTCACAGCGCCCCTTATAGGCCGCCCACATCAAGGCTGTCCATCCTCCCTGAAACAGTGAAGAACCATCGACCTTAAACCAGCTGTACACCAGTGACTGTCGATCACTATGGTGGTAGGATAGTGTGTGTGTGTGTGGTCTCACCATGTCTCTGTGTTCAATATAGGCACTATTCTCCAGCAGTTCCCTCACCACCTCTAGGTGGCCCTCTTTAGCTGCAGAGATCAGAGCGGACCAGCAGTCCTGGACACACACACAAAGACAACTTTATCATTGTTGTTTCAACAGCTGGTCCGCTGACCAACAGGAGGCACCAAGTATGTTGGTTCTTCTGGGGCTCAAACTCAGGACGTCCTGCGTGTAAGGCAGTGAGATCAGACGTCCCCCCCCAATCCCCAGCTCACTCTGTCTCGGCCTCTGTCCCCTCAGTGTTTTGTGTCTCACCACGTCGTCCAAGTTGACGTTGGCTCCTCTCCGAATCAGTTCCTGGACGATGTCCAGACTGCCCTGCTCTGCTGCCAACATCAGAGGAGTCTGTCCGTTCTGAAGAAGCACAGACCACCACAGACCATGAGAAAGACACACGTGTGACAAAAAGACACTTCCTGTTTCCTGTTGAGCGACACCTACGTCACTGCGTCCGTCCACCTCCTTGAAGCGGTCCAGGTGAGCCCGCAGTGCCGCCAGGTTCTCCTCCTCCACGTAGCTGAAGAGGTTCTGGATGGCCAGAGTGGTCATCTTGATGGACGTGGTGGTGTCCATGTCTGCACCGAGTCACTGCAGCGCCCCCTGCCAACCACATACACAATGACTATCACTGGTCAGCAGGTCAATGATTGACAGTCCCTGACTGTCAGTCAAAATGACCGACTACATTTTATCCATTTTACCAACATTTATTTTCTATTGTCCGAACAGAGTATTTTGATTCAATGTTAACAAATAATCTGTACTTTCATCAAGAATCACTGATGTTTATCAGTATTTGAAATTATGACATTTATACAGTTCATAAAAACGTTAAAGAATAAACAGTGTATGTTAGCATAAAAACCTGTCAGTGATCTTTAAATTAAATGAATGTGTGTTTCCTGTGTGTATAGATGAGGTATAAATATAAAAATGTATAACTTCAACATTAGGGTTAAAAATCTGTACTAAAATGTGTTGGTGGAGCTTGGAGCCAAATGTTAAAAACATTAAAAAAAACAATTCTTTAAATGATACATTTTGTCAACGTGTTTTATCAAAATGTAACGTAACTGTAAGTGTTTGAAAGACAAAATAAAAATATAAACAATGTTTTGGTTGATAATTAAATTAAAAGGGAGTATGAATCAGAATGATGGGGAAAACAGCGCCCCTGGTGGCACTTTAGAGCAGTCAATTAAGGAAAGGAAGGAAAGAAAAGTGAGTACATTTGGTTATAAATGTATATACTGTAGCTACAGTAAACACGATGTATACATGATGCATTATGTGACGTCATCACGGCTGTGTTAAAATGTGTGTACATTTGTGTTCGCACACCGTCACGAACACACAACATTACAGTGTTGTGTGTTTTACAGTGTTATAACAAGGCCCCGCCCTGTTACACCAGCGATCACTGATCACCTGAATAACCTTCACTGCACTGACGTCATCGATCAATCATTAAACCAAACCGCGTTCACTAACAAATTAACCATTGCTGCAATGAGAGCAAACTATTTAATAAAACCGTTATCAACTGATTATTCTTCGTCGATTTTCACCCACGTCAGAGGTGTCAATCAAACGAATGAAATGATGCTGCCGACTACCGCTGGAACGACTGAACCGAACCTTCTGGAAAAGAACGACTCGTCCACAGCAGGTTTCTGCGATGGTTTCGGCTGGAGTGTAGCTATGATTCGACTAGTTCCGCGGCTCGGTTTATGCTGCCGTTCGGCCTGTTTTATTGCGTCTTCTCGCTTTCACTTCGCATCTTCGCCATCTTGATGTGCACAAACAACAAGCGACAGTCAAGTTCCCAACAGTTGGGAGCACGTTTTCGCCTAGGGTTTTCACAATAAGGGCCCTCACAGCGCACTTCCGCTGCAGACAACTTAATGAAATGTGTGACATAAAGTCACACATTTTCTGCAGAATGTTTGTCTGATGTTTTGCTTTTTGTCATTCGTGTTACGTAGTAAGGGCGTCTACGAAAGAGTATGAGAGTCATTTATATGAATATTCACAAAGTATGGATTTTAACATTAAAGTCTGATAAGATCAAAGCTGGCTTCTTCTACTTCCCTGGGCTGTTCTCTTTTTGTGATTTTAGTTCAGACCAAAGTCCATAGAGAAAATCAGTGATTTTAGTTCAGACCATATTCAAAAAAACACATTTGTCTCAATGGCCTTTACAGTTTTATAATTTTGATTTAAATCCCCGGAAATCCACAATCAACGTTGAGTTTATATTTACAATAAAAAGAAAAATAAGTTTAACAAGTATATAAACAACATTGACTGTTACAGTGTAAACAGTACCGTTGTAGGAAAAACATTATCATTAATGTTTGATGTTAAAATAGTTCTGCTGAGTTAGGTTTGATTAGTTATAAAGAATGATATCGGTGTCAGGTCTGGAGCAGGTCCTGTGGTTCTCTAGGCGCAGGAACTTTTGAGGTGAAGACAATGACAAAGAAGGAAAGGAAGGAAACAAACCCGTGGAGAAAGAGGAGACTGGGACATACAACAGCAGAACTCAGGGATGACGCGGAGTACGACCGTGAGTCATAGTTGTAGTGTGAAGCTAGTGTTGCTTATTTCGCTCAACAGCAAGCGGCGTCACAGCGTAACCGTTTTTTAAAAAATCTGAGAACATAATGACAACCATTTCATTTTAAGGCGCCGATCTTCCCTCGTTAGAAAATATTAAAACAGCCAAAACACTCAGAGAGCACCCGGGTGCCCTTACACTATTGAGTTTCCTTTAATCTGACAAAGAAGAAGAAAGAGCGGAAGCGGAAGAGTAATTGTTTATTAGCACTAAAGATAGTTAAATTGTTCTTCATTTTTACGCCATGTCAGCAGCTGAAGACGACACGGAGTTGCGGGACCTCCTCATCCAGAACCTGGAAACCAATGGAGTCCTGAACAAGATCAAGGTAAGGACACCGACTGTCAAGTCACATCCGTTGGGCATTGAAAGTCGTTAGCCTTGTTAGCTTGGTGTGAGCATTGTAGGCTTGTTTAGTTAACTAATTTCTCTCGAGCTATGGGCAACTTGACCGTAATGTAATCTTACTAAGCTGCTGTGGATCCTATTATCTTGTTGTGAACGACGTTAGCTTGTTGTAAGGCTTTCTAGTTATGTTGCTGGCAGACTCGTTAGCCTTTTATAGCTCGTTAGTAGCATTGTTAACTTAATAATAGTCGCTTTAGCTTGCTGTTAAACATGTTAGCTAACTGTTACCATGTCAGCTGTCTGTATGCTATGTAAGCCTTGTGCACGAATGTTTTAATTGGCTGCTGCCATTTTAGCCTGCTAGTAGCCCTGTTAGGCTCCTGTTAGTTTTCATTTCTGAGGTGCTCACCTGAAGTCACTTTTGCAACACGGCATCAGTTTATTAAACACTACAAAAAGTTTTATTAAAAACTTTCAAAATATTTTGTACTGATGATTTTCTCAAAGTAATAGTGGTCATAATAGAATAATAATAAAAACAACAAACTCAAGGTGTTGAGAATATAACCTTTATTTCTATGGAATCAATGTACGTAAGTAAAAAGGTTGAAAGAGCTAACGGCAGCGATGATGTTTCCCCTGTAGGCTGAGTTGAGAGCTGCTGTTTTTCTGGCCATGGAGGAGCAGGACACAGTGGAGGTGAAGTCTCTTCTTCTTCTACTGTTTTGTTTTCCTTTTTTCTACTGTTGTGATCTGCTGATTGTATCTCATGATTCTTCTTCTCTTCTTCTTCTTCATTTCTCCTTCTTATTTTGCTTCTAACCAAACAGAACAAAACCCCTCTGATCAACCACAATCTGAAGAAGTGTCTGAGCACCAAAGAAGGTTAGTCTTCTGCTCTTATCTTCACCAGATCTCCAGAACTACAAATCAGTCTTGGCTTCCTTTACATTCAGGTTCCAGCTGAGGTCCAGGTCTGGAACTTCAGGGTCAAGTGTTGGTTGATGTTTACATGAATGGTAGAAAAGTCCCTCTCTAAACCGGGCTGTGTCTGTAGGTCGTCTGGTGGCCAGTCTGATCTTGGACTTCCTGCAGGTCTTTAACCTGGACTTCACCATGGCAGTCTTCCAGCCTGAGATCGACTTGGTGAGTTGGTGCTGATGCCGGGCCACCGTGTTGTCAAGGACTTCTTCAAACCTCTTCTGATGTTCACAGCTGAGTGGTCTGGACGGTCGGGATGTGGTCTGTAGAAGTCTGGGTCTGTCAGCGTCTGAACTGAACCACAACACTCCTGTGCTGCTGGAGCTGGTCAGGAGGGGGAGCCGTCGAGTCAGCATCAGTAGCGAGGTGAGGAAATCACTCTGGAAAAGTATTTTCAAAGTAAAAGTCTTGATACAAATAGATTTCTGTTTAGGTTTTCCAGGACAAGGAGGTTAGCCACACCCCCCAGGAGTCGACCACCCCCCCCCCAGTCAGTAAGGTGTGTTTGATTAACACTTAATGCTAACGTTGTTTGGTATTTAGCCTCTCATTTATTAACAGTTGTTTTTACCTGTAGTTAGCATCAGGTTGCTAATCTTACTGTCAATGAAACGACACAGAGCAAGAAGTCACCTGACTAGTGACATCATCATTAGCTTAACTTCCCTTTAAGTGTTAAAATATTGATTCAGATGTGCTGAATTTAATCCATACTTTTCACCAATCAGCAACTGGTACTGAACTGGTATTGCTGTTGTGTCCACCCCTCCTGAACTCCAGGATCTGATCTTGTTCTTGTTCCAGGATGTTGTTAGTGATAAAACGCAGCTGCTGAACGACAACAGGGCGCCCTCTCCTGGTCTGAGGAAGGAGCACCTGGACTTGGATATGGACGAGGACCTGGATGATGGAGATTCGTTCTTTGACGACCCGCTGCCAAAACCTCAAAAGACCTACGGCTGGTGAGGGGCCGGTCACACGTCACAGACGGGGGCGCCGTTGAGTGGCAGAGAGGCGGGGCTGAGATTGAGTAGGAATTAAAGCGATGGGCAGAGCCTTTGTTGTGTGCTGACTCTGCCTTTGTGTGGCAGGAGGGCAGAGCCGTCAGGCAGCAGGGAGAGTCCAGCAGGGTCACAGAGTGAGGACGCCCCCCCCTCAGCAGGAGCACCACCAGTATCAGAGCACAGTCACAACAGGAACGGTCAGTAATTCTGCTGACAAAGTGCAGAATTACACATCGGAGCCCCTGCCCACCCCCACCTAGAGATAATGCTTGTTGTTCTCCTTACCTTTTTCTCCTCTTTTTTCTCCTCTTTTTTCTACACACACCCTAGACTCCAGACCTAAAAGAGAAGGAGCACGAGGTGGAGTCAAAGAGCAGTCAAAGCTCCAGAAGGATAAAAATGGATCTTTGTGTTTAGGTAAGAGTGGTTTCCTGTCCACGGATCAGGAAGTGTACATTGCCCAAAGTGGGCCACAAAAATAGCAATAAAAGTTTATTGATTTTGTTTTTTGTTTTTCTTTCAGACGAGGACGTGGATGTTGAATATGATGATGACTTCAACAGGTGAGATGTCCCACAGAGGGTGTGTCCAGCAGAGGGCGTGCCTATTGACATGTCTGTGTTGTGTGTTTTCAGTCATCGCTCTGATCTGTCAAAAAGTTCCTTTAGCATCGGTGAAGAAATTGAGGAAGTTTCTATTGAAGGACCTGAGAGCAGTGATCAGGTGACCAGCTTCAGTCCTCACTGACTGACCAATCAGAGTGAGCGATGTGGTGACCAGTCAGAGATCTGAAACTGACCGTGTGATTGTGATGTGATTGCAGCTGGACGACAGCACTCGTGACGTGAGTATCTCTCAGCTCACACACAGTCGTGACGCTGATTACATGGAGGACGTGACCTGATTCTCTGAGAATACCTCCGAGTACCTGTTGGTATTTTCACCTATTCTGTTACTGTCAATAATCTGGTTTAAATAAAGTTTAGTGTCTTCACAACCGGAAACATGTTTGTATGTGTCACACACGCGCGCACACACACACACAGCAGTAGTGTCAATCCAGAGAGGAAGCATCAGCAGCAACAGCAGCACCGGATGCGACGTTCCAACAGCAGCAGCAGCATCAGCAACAGCAGCAGCAGCATCGTAGTCGACGTTCCAACAGTGAGTCTTTTTTTCTCATCATTTTTGTCTGTTGTTTGTTTTCCTTAATAGAAAACCATCCTCCTCCTAATTTAATTCTAATTTTAATCTGTTATAAAACGAGCGTATGATTTGAACTGAATCTGAACCTCCAGGCTTTTAGGAAAGAACAGTTTAGACATGGTTTTCAGAGAAGCAGGTGTCAGAGTACAATGGAGGTCAAATATTCTTAATAATAATGATATAATACTGTAATAATCTGCTGATATTGTGAGAAGATAATGTGGTTGATGAGTTGAGGTCATGGTAATTAGATGATGATTTCACCATTTTGATGAATATCTGAAACACACATGACTAATGATGAAGTTTGAACCTGCTCTGGGTCATGTGACCTCTTCAGTGGACACTGCTGGTAGAAATCAGATGACCGTTAAACAAGCAGAAGTGTCAGAAGTTGAGGCCATGCCCCCGGTGTCCGAGGAGCAGAAGTACAGAGAGGAACCAGTGCCGTTCGAGGAACTGACCTCGATGAAGATGCGGCCCGGCCCAGACCTGCGGCCCGGCCCAGACCTGTGTCTGTGTGGGCTCCCTGCTGCTGAGAGAGGGAGAGGGAGAGAAGAAAAAACGGCTTGTATCAGAAGTGGGTCGTGACCTCTTTTTCTTCTTCTGCAGACTTCCTCTGTTGACTGAAACACTCACATGTTCACCGCCTCTAGTAACCACAACTGGAGCAGACTGGTCACTGCAGCGCCACCTTCGTGTCATTCTCACATGCTGAAACTGTGTCAGACTCGTTTGCAAAAGGCTGAAACAGTGTAGAGTGGGCCGGATCCCACGATGAAGTCCTCAACAACCTTGAATGTAGTCATGACCCAGTTCTTGAGCCGGCCCCCTCGTATGATCACTTCCTGTTTTTAAATAAGCTGATGATGTCATAATGACATCATTTGGCTTTGGTGTCTGTGGTTTGTGGACCGTGTGGTGTGTCAGACCTTCCAGGTGTGTGTCGTTGGTTTCTGTGTAGATTTGTGGTTGTGGTTGGAGGTCAGCTGGTGTTGACCAGACCATTGACCCCATAGACCTGCCGAGCTGTGGGGTCTGGAGTGGACATGTCTGTGCTTCGTGCTGTAGAGCTGATGACCCGGGACAGGGTTTCGTTTAAATTGACCACTTTAGTTTTTATTTACCAGGTTCTTCTCTTAATGTTTTGGTTTTTCTTCCAGCTGAAGAAGTCAGACATGGCCCAGAATGAAGTGGAGTTCATGTACAACCTCACTGACCTGGACTACGACATCGTGGAACCCTGTTCTTTCCAGAACAACAACCAGGTGGAGCGGTTTGTGTGGCTATACATCCATTCCTTCATCGCCATCCTGGGCTTCGTGGGGAACAGTCTGGTGATCGTAACCTACGCCTTCTACAAGCGAACCAAATCCATGACAGATGTTTACCTGCTGAACGTGGCGGTGGCAGACCTGCTCTTCGTGGCGGCGCTGCCTCTTATCGTCTACAACGAGCTGACCTCCTGGTCCATGGGACCGGTGGCATGTAAGGTGCTGCGCGGCTGCTACAGCGTCAACCTGTACAGTGATTTGCTGCTGCTCGCCTGCATCAGCGCCGACCGCTATGTGGCCATCGTCCAGGCACGCCGCAGTTTCAGACTGCGCTCGCTGCCCTACAGCCGTGTTATCTGCGTCATTGTCTGGACCTTTGCCATCCTGCTGTCCGTCCCGACCTTTTACTTCTACAGCTGGTACGAGCCGTTACACGCCCGCGATGATGTCCATCAGTGGAACGGGACCAGCAGGTCTCCACAGTACGTCTGTGAGTTCAGGTTCTACAACGACACGGTGGCCTGGATTACCAAGGTGACGGTTCCCAGCACGCAGCTGGCCGTGGGTTTCTTCCTGCCTCTGCTGGTCATGACCTTCTGCTACACTGCCGTCATCGTCACTCTGCAGAGAGCCAGAAACTTTCAGCGGCACAAGGCCCTGCGGGTTGTTCTGGCAGTGGTGGTGGTGTTCGTGCTCTGCCACCTGCCTTACAACATCACCTTGTTGTACCACACCGTCAACATGTTTGAGCAGCAAGAGTGTGAGGCCTCAGACGCACTGCAGGTGGGCAAAACAGTGACCCAGACCTTGGCCTACCTGCACTGCTGCCTGGACCCGGTGCTGTATGCCTTTGTAGGCGTGAAGTTCAGGAACCACTTCAGGAGAATTGTTCAGGATCTCTGGTGTCTGGGCAAGCGCTACATTTCCCCCCGCCGCTTCTCCAGGGTTACCTCTGAGGTCTACGTGTCCACGCGCCGCTCAGTGGACTGCTCCAGTGAGAACGGCTCGTCTTTCACAATGTGACACACAAATGAGCAGTTTTGCTTAATTTGATTAAGCAAATTTGATTTTTGCTTAATTTGATTGTTTTGTTTTTTTTCTATTCACTTTGATCAGCCATATTGATGTTAAAAATAAAAGTTTGTTTTAAAGAAAAGACGCCCCCTGTCTGTCGGCCGTTCGGTCCTTCGTGGAACAGTTTGGGCACGCCTGGTTTAGAAGAACACCAGCAGAGTTTGTGGTTGTCTTTTAAACAAGAAAATCGTTGATTTTGTCTGTGTAGGTTCTCAGTCATCCAGGTCATCAGGACGACATTATAGGTGGATGAAAGGTTGTGTCTCAAACCACCTCCTCTGTTGAGATGGTTTCTACAGATTGACGTAGATGGCTTCCTTCACCTCTCATTGATTTTGACTACAGAGACACAGATGCTGCTGGTCTGAACAGATGAGTTCCAACAGAGGAACTCAGTGATGGAGCAGCAGTGGATCTGTGTTGGTTAAAAAAGTCGAAACAACTTGGTGTGAACTCCTCACATGTCCACTAGGGATGTCCCTGGTGTGAACACGCTGTTAAAGTTCCCCTCTAAAGAACTGAAGGAATGAGATATTAAGGTTTTGAAAAAGTTTATTTCCTCTTTCAAATCTCTTGAAGACACTAATTAAAACAGGAATTAAAACATTTGTCTTCATGTGTAAATCACAGCTGGAGTGAAGATCCGTCTTCAGTCTGTGGATTGTAGTCATTACTGTGTCAGTATTAGTTCCACTGAATCCTTCATAAGTACCAAAGTACCATTTGGAGGAACTCAGTGTTCCAGTGTTGATCCTACAAATCAGTTCCTGTTTATTTATTTATTTATTTCTCAAACTCAAGAACAACACAAATGCGTTTACTGCTCAAACACAATCAATATAAAACTGTTTGAACCTGACCAGGACTGGTACCAAGACCAGGACGAGGTGAGTCCAACTCATTTCAGTCTGTGATTTTTGTATATTTAATATAAGTTTTTTTAAATCTTTAGTGACACCTGTAGAATTATTATTATTGTCATACTTGTAGTAGTCACTTTGGCAGTTATGACTAACTTTGGGACATTAAGTCATTAAATTAATTTTTTTAACATCCTGCTTTTTTTATCAGGCTTTTTCTAAGCTATAGCTTTTTGCTACACATTTTGCTAATTTTGTAGCAGAATGCGTTAAGACCAGAAGCTAACTTTAGCCCATTCTCTCTGTTCTTATTCCAGTCCCGATAAGACGTAGAAGCAGTGTTGGTGCCCTCACATGGTGATGATAAGCTTGTCCACCATTGTTCACTTCTCTGCTTACTTCAGGGGAGGTGAAACTAGTTGCTGATTGGATGTCGGGGGCATTGCTGCCTGAAGAGGCGCCTAAATCACGTGATTTCCATTGAATTGTCTGTGGAACTGCAGCTCAGCCTTTCCTTTGGTCTGAGTCCCAGCAGGGGTAGCCTCTGGCACAGGTTTGGGACATCCTAATTCCACTAACATTTACCTATGCCATCATATCTTTGGGACACAAAGACACTGAACCAAACCAGACTCGGAAGCCTGGATACAGAAGGTCACTGAACTTAAAGGTAAAGGAATGAAGGAGTAGTGGCGACCGGTCGGGTACTCTGTAGAAGGACAGAATTCCAGCCAGACAGTCCACGTAAACCCCGACCCTGTGAGAGACAAAAGACGTGTGCAGTGGTGTCTCCTTGTCGTTGTGCCACACGGAGTAACCGTCGGCTGAACAGCTTAAGCACCAGGACATGTCGTTTCCTCCGAACCTGCAGGTTTTCCTGTAGCCTTTCTTCCCAATTCCTCTCAGAGACACGGCCACGTCCACCTGTCCCTCCCAGTCCACCTCCCAGTAACAGCGGCCGCTCAGACCCTTCCCACACAGGACCTGGCAGAAGATGTCAAACCTGTCCCGGTCCTCAGGATATGAACACGGTCGGGTCACCTGGTCCACTTTCCTGTTAGCGTTGGACAGCCTGAGGTTCTTGTGAGCCGTGATTGGGTCCAGATAGATTTCACAGGAAACTGGAGCCAAAAAGAGAACATTAACACAACGCACCAATGAAAGTCTGAAAAGAATAGCTGAGAGGTAGCAGCAAGAGAAAAACAGGAAGTTATATGAAAACATGATGAAACAAGATTAGTCTGGAAGTTAAAACCTGGACCTGGTTCTGTTCAGACAGGGTACTAACATTAGCATGGAGCTAAATAAACTTACACTGCCTGAGATCAGAGGTTGACCTTTGACTTTCGTCACTGCTCACCCTAAAGAAGGAGAAGGAGAAGGAGTCATCGTCAGTGTCAGTCAATCACTACACAGTCGTTGTTCTGTGTGTGTGTGTGTGTGTGTGTGTGAGACCTAACTTTGTCCAGCCTCCAGCTGCTGTGCTCCAGTCCAGCAGACAACAGTTTGGCTCCTGACTCCTGCAGGTTGTTGTTGCTCAGGTCGAGTTCTCTGAGGTGGGAGGGGTTCAGACTGAGAGCCGAGGCCAGGTGAACACAGGCATCGTCAGTGAGAAGACAACCTGACAAACTGGACACAACAAAGTGACTGTAAACAACCACACTCTAGACCCACAGCTGCTGCAGGAATAGACCTCTGACCTGAGACTCTCCAGGACACAATGTGGACTCCCCAGTCCTTCACAAAGAAGTCTGACTCCAGAATCCTGCAGGTGGTTGTTGCTCAGGTCCAGGTGCCTGAGGCTGCAGGTGGGGGATCTGAGGACTGAGGCCAGAGCTTCACAGCTCTGCTCTGACAGACCACAGTTGCTCAACCTGTTGGAACCAGAAACAGGCAAAGATCGTCACAGTTTGAAAAGGTCTGGAGCAGGACCGTTATCCAGGTAGTGTTATTACAGATCACAATATCAGTTCCCCTGTTATAAAGACGACACTCTACTGTATTCATCCACACGTACAGACGACAGATATTGAAACTCCAGGAACGTCTAAAAGACATTAAGAACCAGACCACATCAAGAACTTTCTACTTCTAAATTTAGATAGAATCAAAGTAATTAGACTGAGCCCGAACATCTAAGAGAGGCTTCATCTGGAACTATTGTTACATGACATCACCTTAGAACCTGGTGTAATGTTTGATCAGGATCTGTCCTTTGAGCCCCATATTGGACACATCTCTAGACCAGCCATTAAACCACCTCTGTCAACATAAGAAATATCTTTTAAAACAGGGGTCACCTCGTAGTCGCCGTGGACTACCTAAAGTGCCCGTGGGATAAATAAAATCAACAAAGTCAACAAGAGTTTCAAACTGCTACTGTTCTTTATTGAATCGGTTCCACTGTCTGCTACTGTCTGTCCCAGAACTGATTATTTTCACATTGTTCAGGAAGTCTGTATTAAACTAGTAGATCTGGGTATTAATGAATACCTGGAAGTAGTTCTGAGTTTCTGTGATGTACTGAGCTCTCTCTCTCCCTCTCCCTCTCTCTCTCTGTCTCACTCTCCCTCTCTCTCTCTCTCTCTTCCTTTCAACCCTCCCACTCTGTCATGACAACTTGTCACTGTCTTCACCTCACAGATTCCTGGTCCAGGAAGGAATCTGATCCAGACCTGATACTGGTGTCTGATGATTTGATTTGATCGAGTCAAATCAAACTCAGCAGAACTTCGTTAACATCTGACCTTAAAGGTAAAGTTCTGTTTTCACTGTAACGGCCTGTCATCCTCTCTCCTTTGCTTTGCTTCTCTCCCCCACCACCACCCTCTGGGCCTCCCCCCTGAGACAGACAGACTTGACTTACACAGCTCTTGCAGAGGCCTTGACCACCGGCAGCAGCCTCAGAAGAGCCTCCTCTGAAGCTGAGAACTTTTTCAGGTCAAACACCTTCAGGTCTTCTGCTGAGGACAGGAGGATGAAAACCAGAGCTGACCACTGAGCAGGAGACAAATGTCCCGACCTCAGGGACTGTTGGATCTCCTGGGTCAGGGACTGGTCCTTGAGTTCATTCAGACAGTAGAACAGGTTGATGCTCTTCTCTGGAGAAAGGTCTTCCTTCATCTTCTCACAGATGAACTCCACTGTTTGTTGTCCTCCGTCCACATCACTTCCTGTCGGTTTGAGCAGCTTGGTCATCAGAGTCTGGTTGGTGTCCTCTGAAAGACCTAAAAGGAAGCGGAGGAACAAGTCCAGTTGTCCACTGGAACTTCTTAGGGCCTGTTCCACGGCACTCTGGTGAAGGACTATCAGTTTGGGCTTGTCTTTGAAGACTCTATATAAACGTGGAGTGGTCACTAATGGCTGCTTGGACATGGGGTTGACCCCAGAGGTGATGAAGGTCAGGTGGACGTAAAGAGCAGCCAGGAACTCTTGAATGCTCAGGTGCACAAAGAAGAAGACCGTGTCCTGGTACCAACATTTTCCCTCCTGAAAGATCTGTGGGAAGACCTTGGCGTAGACTGAAGCAGACCTGGTGTCCAGACCACACTGTCTTAGGTCTTCTTTGTAGAAGATCAGGTTTCCTTTCTGCAGCTGCTCGAAAGCCAGTTTCCCCAGGAACTGGATCATCTTCCTCTTCTCTTGCTCTGATCTCCCACAAGTACTTGGTTCTGTAAACTGGACCACCAGGAAGTGGACGTACATCTCCGTCAGGGTCTTGGGCAGCTCCTCTGCTCCTCCCCCTCTGGTCCTCACCACGTCTTCCAGAACGGTGGCAGTGATCCAGCAGAAGACCGGGATGTGACACATGATGTGGAGGCTTCTAGAAGCCTGGATGTGGGAGATGATCTTGTTGGCCTGCTCCTCATCCCTGAACCTCCTTCTAAAGTACTCCTCTTTCTGAACATCCGTGAACCCTCTGACCTCGGTCACCACGTCAACCAGGTCTAGAGGGATCTGATCGGCCGCTGCAGGTCTGGAGGTGATCCAGAGACGAGCAGAAGGAAGCAGGTTTCCTCTGATGAGGTTGGTCAGCAGGACCTGCACTGAGGTGGACTCTGTGACATCCGTCAGGACCTCAGTCCCGTGGAGGTCCAGAGGAAGTCGACACTCATCCAGACCATCAAAGATGAAAATCACCTTAAACTGGTCAAAGCTGCAGATCCCGGTGTCTTTGGTTTCAGTGAAGAAGTGATGGATCAGTTCCATCAGGCTGAACTTCTTCTCTTTCACCACGTTCAGTTCCCTGAAGCTGAAGGGAAAGATGAAGTGGACGTCCTGGTGGGCTCTGTCCTCAGCCCAGTCCAGGGTGAAGTTCTGAGTAAGGACAGTTTTCCCAATTCCGGCTACACCCTTGGTCATCACGGTCCTGGTCGGTCCAGTTCCTCCAGACCAGGAAGTGAAGATATTGTTCTGTCTGATGGTTTCTGTTGGGTTTCTTTTCCAGGAAGTTGTTCCAAACAGGTATTCTGGATTCACCTCCTCTCTTCCTTCTTTAATGATGGCCAGTTCTGTGTAAACTGGGTTCCTGAAGGTCTCCATCACCTCCTTCAGCTCTTCCTCCAACCTCGTCTTTAAGGTGGTTTTCAGTTTTCTCTGACAAACCGCAGCTTCCATTCCTGAAGGAACCGGGAGAAGATGAAGAGGATGAGGAAGAACGGAACCAACCCAAAATAATCAGACAGTGAGATTACATCATCCAGATTAACAATGTAGGATTCTCTAATCCAGATTGACAAAATAATCCATCCTTAGCACATTTAATCCACAACCCAGAACTCTCAGGAAGTTAGCACTAGCGTGTTAATGGTACATAAAATGTAGGTAAGAGAAGCTAAAGGAAACGTCAAAGCTCGACAGGGAAGTGAAATGTTAGCCTCAAAGACCTAATAACAGCCGGTGCAACTGATCCTGGCTACAGGTCTACGAGACTCCATGGTCTTCAAGAATGAGAGCAGGAACCTGGAGAACCTACTGTTCTTCAGAGTGTTGCACAGATCCTGGAGCTCCATGTTTCTGAGGAAGTGCAGCGTGATCTTAAAGAAGGCCTTCCTGCACCTCCTTCCCTGCGCCTCCTCTTCCTCTGCGTAAACCAGCCCCTGGTCCTGGTTCTGACTCTCCCGGTCCTTGGACTCTGGACAGTCTGGACTCAGACTCCGTCTGTACGTCCTCAGCTGTTGCTTCATGAAGAGACCAAGGTGCTCCTCCAGACCCTGGAGAAGAACAACAAGACAGGGATCGGTACCAGTGCAGGAACCAAGACAAGTAGTAGCAGCTGTTTGTATCTTTGCAGCAGAAATTGAAGCCAGTACCAGGAATTACAGGCCGGTCCTGAGGTAGAAGCAGGAACCTGTGTGGGTTAGTGAACAGTACCAGGAACAATGTGCAGTTCCACTGAGGCACTGATTACCAGGAACCAAGGACATTTACAAAATCTGTATGTGTTTCTTTGGCAGAAATGAATACCAGAAAATGGGTATAGTACCAGGAACAGTACTTCCACTACAGGGACTTGGTATTATCTGAAAACCTGAACCAGGATTTATGGAACTGAAAACAGTCCCAGGAACTAGTTTGTAAAGGACCAGGGGTGTGGCCTGCTTTACAGGTCTGGAGAGGACCAGGTTCAGTCCTTTTGATTTTGTTGTGAAAAAGAAACAAAAAGAACTGTTTCTGCTTCTGTTTGTCCTAAGAAAAACCAGGATCTAGACCAGGACTGATGAGGATCAGGGTACCTTAAAGATGCAGTCCAGCTCCGTGGGGTTCCTGGATTGGTACTGGTTACTGGGAACATCCGGGATCGCCTCGTAAATCCTGTAGAAGACAAGAAGAAGCAGACATCACTTTCTGGTCAGGTGGGTTTGGATTAATAACAATAATAATAACGATGATGATGATGATGATGATGATGATGATGATGTAATTTTTGGCCTTGTGTTGACAATTCTGTGTTGGTATAATTAGCCTCTTTTAAGGCTAGTTCATTTTTAGTTAGCATTTATCCATATTAAGTATTACTATTTTTTTTCAATAAAGGTTAGACTATATATTCGCTAACCTATGTGGCTAACCAAGTTTCTCACGACAGCTTTAATATATTTTTAAATTAATAGCTAAGATTTAGCTTCAGCTAAATTGAAGATATTTTGGTTTTAGCTTCTCTTCAGAAGTGTTTTATTAATTCTTACCCATAGTAGTCGCCGTCGTCATCAACGTGGTCGTAAACCGTCGGTGAGTTTAAAGATTTGTGGTAAACAGCGTCAACCCTGAGAGAAAAGAGAAAAACTTTAGCGTTCATCGTTAGATGGACACGGACAGAAAAGTCCGGTCCAGAGTTTACCTCAAAAGTTTGACCTTTGATTGACCTTTTTTCATTGTCTTCATAACTGGTGATGTCACTGCTGACAACATCGCCATCTCCAAGCGTGGCTTCATACAGAAATTTTTTTTGTTTTCCGTAAACATCATAAAATCTAAATGACAACAAAAGAATGAAAGAAATTTTAACGTCAATTTTCAGTTACTTTTAGCTCCGCCCATATTACATATTTAAACAGAACTTTTAGCTTTCACTTATATCATATTTGATTATTATAGCTAACATTTAGCTTATATTTTAACCCTAACCATGAACTTTATTTGGAATATTTCAGTAAAATTTTAAAAACAAAATTATAAAAGTATGATATAATAGAAATATATGTAGAAATAAATAAAATATATTGTAATGAAATACCCTGCAGAGCTGCCGTAGCCGCCGCCTTCTTCTTGTTCTTCTTCTTTTCTCCCACCGTCAGTTTCGTCGTTTTTCACAGATGTTAAATTTTTGTATCTTTCATGAAGAAAACTGAAAAAAAGATAAGAAGTAATTTTAATTTAACAAAGTTTAAAGATAAAGGTGTGTGTGTGTGTGTGTGTGTGTGTGTGTGAGAGAGAGAGTGAAGTGAAGTTTGTTGGAAATCAAAAAATCAAAAATCAAAGTTGTTTTGTCCTTGACCTTCGACCTCCGTCATGGCTAACATCACATTGATTCACCCGTTTGTGTCTGGGTGCTGCAAGAGGTGCTGCCCCCTTCTGCTGGACCCTGGTAGTGATAACACATGAGAAGCACAATTCCAATGTAAACATTTTCTAGGAAACCTTTTAAAATCACTGACAGTAAATTTAGTCAAAAAGAAAAACAAGGACCAATCAGTAATCGACAAACGGTGTCAATGAAAGGACCCCGATCAGTAATCAGTGATCAAACAGAACTCACTCTTCGTCAGCTGCTCCCTGTCCCTCATTGAGTCCAGGATTTTCAAAAAGAGCTTTAAGTCTTTGAACAGACATATTGTTAATTTATGGTCCTGCTCCGGCTCCTGTTCCTGGTCATCTTCCTGGTCCAGACCCTGGTCCAGACCCTTGTGGTGATCTCCAACAGTTGTTGCAGTTCAACCATCAGTGTCCTTGGCTGCCACACACTGAGAGTGAGGTTTCTTCACTCTGAAATGTGCCCGAGAGAGAATTTACCGTCTGATCTTCAAATAATCTTAATCCCAGGTCTGATCTTGACGTCTAAACCTCACTTCACTGTGAACAGTCACACATTAACTCTGAACCAGACCTTTAGACTCTCACACTCATCGATACACATTTGTCCCTGTCAGGACCTGTGGTCATCCCTGTCAGGACCTTTCAATACTGAGTTGAAACAAAACAAGAAGTTGTTTTATTTATTTATTTAGTTATTTATTTGCTGTTTTATTTATTTTTGAGTCTTTTCTTTTACTTGTTTTACTGAATTAAACTTCCTGGTTTTACCGTTACTAATACGTCACAGTGGTGGGGTGTGTCCCTCAGTGAACGTCCCTCCCATTGTAATATTTGACCGCACCCCTTGTTGTTCCCGCCCCTTCCTTCAGGTAGAGCAGCAGCGGCGGCAGCTGTAGTACTAGTACTTGTAGTAGTAGTAGTAGTAGTAGTAGTAGTAGAAACAGTTGTAACAGTAGTCGTAGTTCTATTGTGCGGCGATGACGTCAGACGTGGCCTGAGTATCCAGGTGACTGTTTTTTTTTCTTTCCCGTCGTTTCCCGTCGGACTTCAGGATGCCGGAAGTGATCAGCGTGACGGAGTTTATATCAGAGACCAATGAGGATTATACAGCGCCCACTACCTCCAGCTTCAGCACCCGGATGTTGCACTGCAGGAACACAGTGGCTGCGCTGGAGGAGGTACACACACACACACACACACACACACACATACAAACAAACAAACAAACAAATACACACACAAAGAAACACGCGCTCTCACAAAAAATGCCCCCGCAAGTTCAGATAAACCAGGCCATGTACACACACGAACCGAAGCCAACATAACTGCTCTTTTCTGTGTGTGTGTTTGTGTTCTTTCTGACGTAGCCAGGTCATCGTACAGTGAATCATGTAGAGATGTAGTGACGTCATCAGTTCAATAGTGAAGTGTAAATACTTAGTGAGTTAATGAAAATGTTAGCAATGTGACTCGTTAACCTGTCAGTGACGGAGTCAGTGGGTCAGTTGGTGACTCGGTTCCTGAACTGATAGTTCCTGTTAATGAAACCAGTGACTACAGTTTGAACAGTTCTGTTTCAGAAGAGGAAGTTCTTCACTCTACTTCCTGTGTCCAAACGCCGCTGTTGCTACAGCGTGAATAAAGTCACTGTCGTCCCCCACTGGATCTGTCATTGTTCCGACTGTTCAAACTGGGGATAAAATATCGGATAAGTCTGGTACCGACAGATCCAAAAGTACCAGAGAGTACCAGAGTTCATTTTAGTGTTTCCTCTCCTGACGTTCCCTAGTCCCATGCTGGGACGTTCCCAGGTGAAGGAGCCTCACCCATTTGAATGAGTCCAAACTTGCATGACCTCCCCCACCCACTCCCCCTCCCCCACTGCTCCTCCTGCTGCAGTCGTGTCTACACACGTCCATGTCTTCTCCTCACGGCTGCTGTGGTTCCTGAAAACGAGTCTCTAAAAGTCGTTCTCTTCAGTCTGGGCTCTGGTCTGGACCTCATGAACAGGTCTGGACCTCATGAACAGATTTGGACTTCATGAACAAGTCTGGACCTCA
>NC_024313.1:13757266-13766606 GCF_000523025.1 Cynoglossus semilaevis
TTCATGAACAAGTCTGGACCTCAGACTTCATGAACAAGTCTGGACCTCAAACGCTAGGCTAACTTGTCTGCGTCCTTCAGCCCCGCCCATTTTGCGTATGTGACCATAATAGAATGAATTCAATGTTTTAGTCTAATAATCGTTTTATACCTGCAGACACCCCCTGTACCCTCCACCCCCCTTTTTATATAAATCAAATAGTGTTTAATAATACTTAATGCAGGCGGACAAGGCTAGCACTGCGCTGTTCCTCTGGCGATCTGTTGATTTTCAGGAGAAATTTGACGCCGTCAGTTGAAGGTTGGTCCCAGGTTCAGGTTCAGGACCAGGACCAGGACCAGGACTGATTCTGTTTGTCCTCCTCAGGCTCTGGATGTGGACCGGTCCGTCCTCAACAAGATCAAGAAGTCGGTGAAGGCCATCAGTTCATCTGGTCAGGGTGAGTGAGTGACCTCACTTCCTGTTTAGCAACTGTATTTTGACACTAACTGTTAGCATCATTTGGCTTTGGCCAATCATATTTCTATTTCATTATTTTTGACTAGTTTGTTAATGTGTTTGCCATGCTATAGCTATCTTTATTGATAATTTTGAGCTACATTATATTCTTTATCTTTTGGTCTATTTTCACATTAAACATCTTCTCTGCTAACATTAGCCTTTCACCTTATGCTAGGTTTTACCATTATTATTTTAACTTTATTTACGCTTTAGCTGCCCTGTTTCTGCAGCTCGTCTCCTTTAGGCTAACTTTTAGCCTCCACTGGTGATCCAGTGGCTTATATTTAGCCACATCAAAACTGAATGTTGGACTTCAGTTCATGCCTTTAGCTTTAGGTCGTTCTTGAGACCTGTTTCCATTCAACCAAACACCAAACTTGTGAGGGGAGGTGGGGTCAGGGGGGCACCACTGTGACTTCATTTCCTGTTTATTCCAGCACATGTGGAAAACCAGGAGCAGTTCATCCAGGCCCTGGAAAAATTTGGAGACAACTGCGTCCGTAGAGAAGATGCTGAGATTAGCTCCGCCTTCCTCAGCATCTCCTCATTCACCAGGGAGCTGACGGCGCTCTTTAAAAACCTGGTGAGGACCTGACTCCTGATTGGCTGCTGCAGGATCCAGGATCCAGTTTTCCAACAGTAGCATGTGCTTTAGCAACTCTGTTGTTGTTGTTGTTTACACTGTCATTGTCTGTGTTCTGTCTTCAGCTCCAGAACATGACCAACATCATCTCCTTCCCTCTGGACTCTCTGCTGAAAGGAGACCTGAAAGGAGTCAAAGGGGTCTGTGTGATGTGTGTGTGTGTGTGTGTGTGTGTGTCTCTTTATGATGACAGTCTAACGTTTCCTCCTTCAGGACCTGAAAAAACCCTTTGACAAGGCCTGGAAAGACTATGAGACCAAACTGTGAGGAAACTGTTGTTTCTCCTCTTTCTTTCTTCTCGTCCTCCTGGAACCTCTGACCTTTGACCTGTGCTCCAGAGTGAAGCTGGAGAAGGAGAAGCGGGACCACGCCCGGCAGCACGGAATGATCCGCACGGAGTTCAGTGGAGGAGAAATCGCAGAGGAGATGGAGAAGGAGCGGCGGCTGTTCCAGCTGCAGATGTGTGATGTGAGTAAACAGCGCCTCACACTGGAGACTGACAGAATAACAATGTTCTCTGCATCGGGTATCTGGTTCCAGTTCAATCAGTTCTGAGTGTGTTCACCGTGAGTTAGGCTCGTGCACAACCACAATGAAAAGGCATCATTAATGGAGCGCCGATACCATGACCCTAATCCTACCATGTTGTTGTTGTTGTCGTTGTTGTTGTTGTTGTTGTTGTTGTTGTGGTTGTTGTTGTTGTTGTTGTTGTTGTTGTTGTTGTTGTGGTTCTTAATGAACCGTATTCATCCTACTACACCGTCTCTGTGTCTACAGTATCTTCTTAAAGTCAACGAGATCAAAGGGAAGAAAGGTGTGGACTTCCTGCAGAACCTCATCAAGTTCTACCACGCTCAGTGCAAGTATGAGTCCCACACACACACACACACACACACACACACACACCAGTCCACAGGCCCGTCTGTCCACTAGTCATGACTGACGATGACTGACCGACACTCAGGTCAGTTGTCTTTGGTCACACGTTTGTCTCGGTGGACGTCACAGTTTGAACTTGAACACTGGAGGGCAGTGTTTACAGTCAATCTGTACTGAGTTAGACAGTAATGAGCTAAAACACGCTGAAGCGGAATAAAGTTACACTGAGCAGTGTGTACAGTCAGGCTCACAGACAAAATAAAACTGTTCACCTCATCACCACTGGAGGTCAGAACTGAGTCTAGTCTGTTGTTTCCTTCAGTTTTTTTCAGGATGGACTGAAGGTGGTGGAGAACCTGAAGCCCTTTGTGGAGAAACTGGGCACTGACCTGAGCACGGTGAGGACCCTGACCCACAGCCGTGGACCCTGACCCACGGCTGTGGGACCTCAGGGTACCAGGAACTACTAACAGTCCTTAGGGACCATGTTCCAACAAAGTTCTCTTCCATTATTAACCCAAAAACAAAATCTGTTGTTAACAGAGCAGTGGCTAATAGTTAGCCACCGCTTCTTTGTTTTAACCCAACAAGTGTGTGTTTCCTCAGGTCAAACAGGGTCAAGACGCTGAGAGGAAACAGCTGCTGCAGCTGAGGGACGTCCTGAAGGCTTCACTGCAGTCAGAGCAGAAGGAGGTAAGTGCACTGACGCCTCCACACCTGCAGGGAACGCTTTTATCACAGTTTGATCACTCCGTCTTCACAGGACGCTCAGGCCAAACAGAACTCAGGATACAGCCTACATCAGCTGCAGGGCAACAAGGCCCACGGCACCGAGCGCTCGGGGGTTCTCTACAAGAAGAGTGAGGGGTGAGTCCGCCGCCAGTCCCATGATGCACCAGGAGACTTCTCAGAGTGGACCTGGCCGTGACTGTTGTTAGTAGTTGTTGCTCTGATGGTGTTCTGACTGTCGTGACCCCCACACCTCCCACCCCCCCAGGCTGAGGAAGGTGTGGCAGAAGAGGAAGTGCTCGGTGAGAAACGGTTTCCTGACCATCAGCCACGGAACAGTAAGATCCAACATTTTTTTCTCCTATTGGTTCTCCTTTATTTTAAGCTCCGCCCCCTGTCTGCCTGTCCAGTCAGAATCCTTCTCTTGGGTTGAAACTCTTTATTTTCCTTTTCCTTCTTTTACTTCTTAAGTTTTTACACGGAGACTCAGTCGACCAATCAAGACAAAGCAAGAAGAGGCGAAGGCGAAGAATGAGCATGAGGAGGAGGAGCATACGAAAAAGGGTGGGCGGAGCATACCATTGATTCATGGGTCGCGGCCATGCCTTAATTAGTGTTCTATAATGGAGTTAGGAGATCCAGGAGAGCTAGTTCGACGTTAGCTAGTTTAAAGTTAGCTCCAAAAAAGTTTGGACAGGAAATGCCAAGAACAGACAGGAAACAGTTCAAGCCTAATCCCTCTGCTTCTACAGCCTGTTCTGTCCCCTGTCCATTCCTTTATGAGCTTCACTACATGCTAACCAGCTAATGGTATCTTGGTTTGTCCATGCTAACAGTTAGCTGCGGTGTGTTTCAGGCTAACAGACCTCCAGCCAAACTCAACCTGCTGACCTGTCAGGTGAAGACCAACCCGGAGGAGAAGAAGACCTTTGACCTGTTCTCACGTACGACATGTCACATGACCAGTCATGTGTCACACAAGTCACATGACAGACTGGTGTCACATGATGTTCCTGTTAATGAACACTTCCTCCTGTGTTTCCTCCAGATGACAGAACCTATCACTTTCAGGCCGAGGACGAAGCCGAGTGTCAGGTGTACGTAACTGGTACCGATGTGTCAGTACTGATCTCTTTGTAGCTCATATGCTAGAGCAGGCATGGCCAACCTGTGGCTCGGGAGCCACATGCGGCTCTTTGTCCGGTTTCCTGCGGCTCTTACGTTCATTACGAATTTTATGTTTGTGGTTTTTTTACGCTGTGCGAATCTCATGCCGATGGACTTTGACACAAAAAACCCAGTTGACACAGATGGAAAGATCACAGGAAGTTTGAAAAGAGTGGGAGAGGCTTAGTAAATTTTTTTAAAGGGATGGGGCACTTCGTGTGTGTGTTCCTGCAGGTGGATATCGGTTCTCCAGAACAGTAAGGAGGAGGCTCTGAACCAGGCGTTTGCAGGAGAACAAGACGAAGGAGAGAACAACATCGTTCAGGAACTGACCAAAGCCATCGTCACTGAGGTGAAGAGGATGAATGGAAACGACAGCTGCTGTGACTGTGGAGCTAAAGGTTAGCTTATTCCACTGATGATGCTAAATGTTGGCACAGCAACACTACTGTGAATTAAATGCTAATAGCCTGCTAATATTACTTTGAATTTACAGGCCACAGTGGGTTCTAACATGAAATGTGGGCGGGGCCAGGAGCAGGGGGTGGAGTTAAATAAGTCAAAGGACATGTTAGAGTGGGGTTGGTGGGGGTCAAACCTGATTAGATGTTAAGTGGGTCGGACCAATACAATCATGACATTAATACTGATGATTTTCCTTTTTGTTTTCATTCAAAATATTCCAAGTATTTTAGAAAATGTTCATCAATTAACAAAACATCACTAATGAGTGTTTGTGCATTTTTTTCACTTTCAAAATTCGTCAAGCGAACCGTATGTTTGACACCCCTGTGTTAGAGCCAAACTGAAAAGCTTTTAGCCTCAACCCTGGAGTGTACCATCTATTGGGGAAACATGGACATTGCAGGCAAAAGGCAAATTGACAGAAATTTTCTAAAAATACAACTTAATAATTTGATCACGTTTGGCGGCCGGATCAAAACACCTTCGGGGCCATCGTTTACCCATGCCTGCTTTATCATCAGGTTTATTTCAGGTTGGCTAACTTTAGCACTGATGCTAACAGTGCTAACATTGTGTGCCGCGTGGTCTCCACCCCCAACATCAGGACCCACCTGGCTGTCCACCAACCTGGGCGTTCTGATCTGCATCGAGTGTTCTGGGATCCACAGGGAGCTGGGAGTCCATTATTCCAGGATCCAGAGTCTGGACCTGGACGTCCTGGGAACATCTGAGCTGCTGGTGAGTCTGATGACTGATAAGTGGATGTTATTTTGGTGCTGCTGTTGACCACTCCTCAAATACAATGATGCCGTGCAGTTGGCAAAGAATGTAGGAAATGCCAGCTTCAATGACATCATGGAGGAGGAGCTTAACACACAGGAAGTGACCAAACCAGAAGCTGGCAGTGACATGTAAGTTACTAGAGTTCTTGTTAATCGTGCTGAAACTGCTAGCTAGAAAGGCTAACTGTCACCACTTATTGTACTGATATGTGCTAACTTTTTCAGGCAGATGAGGAAGGACTACATCACTGCCAAGTACACGGAGAAACGTTTTGCCAAACGGCTGTACGGCGATGCTGCATCCAGACTTCAGGCCCTGTACGAGGCGGTCAGGACCAGGGACATCATGTCCTTGATCCAAGTCTACGCCCAGGGTGTTGACCTGATGGAAGCCATGTCACAGCCGAACGAACACGTAAGTACGACGAGCAGGATTTGTCCAGACATGCTAACCACACTCCAATGATGTTGAACGGTTCCTTCCTCAGGAACCAGGGGAAACAGTTCTGCACCTGGCTGTACGAATGGTGGACCGGAACTCACTCCACATCGTGGACTTTTTAGCTCAGAACAGGTGTGTGATGTCACTGTGATGTCATCTGGGTTAACAGCAGTTACTTTCACAGCTAGCTTTATAACCATACAAAGATCAGAAGGTAAGCTAGCTTAGCATCACTGTTCCAGATGAAGCTGCGCAACTCCCCCCCGGCCCCATGGAACTCATGCGTTCAGATTTACTGCAGTGACACAGAGTGACCACAGGAGGCAGCAGAGTCAGTGTGAAGTTGGACTGTGAGCTTTGATTGTGTTTCAGTGGGAACCTGGACAAACAGACGCTGAGAGGAAGCACAGCTCTTCACTACTGCTGCCTGACAGACAACAGGGAGTGTCTGAAGCTGCTGCTGCGAGGACGAGCTTCAGTCTCCACCAGTAAGAACAAGGCTCATGCTAGCTTAGTGTAGCTTACACCAGCTAACGTTTTTAAAACATGCGTTAATAATCAGCGAACAACAGCTAAGAGATAAAAGATTCCGTCTTCATTATTAGGACAGTGACTAATGCTAACGTTAGCTAATGTCAGCTAACATCATGGTACAACGACAGAAGCTTCAGTCAACATTTGTGAGACCAGGGTTGTTAGCATTAAGTCCTAGCTTATGCTAGCTAGTATTTGTGTTCACCTGTTATTTTGGTCGTCATCGTCACAGCCAACGATGCAGGAGAGACGGCTCTGGACATCGCCAAACGTCTACGACACGTCCAGTGTGAAGAACTGGTGAGAGGACCAGTGGTCCATGGTCCGTGTGTCCTGGTTTGTCTCGCTCTGTAGTTGACCTTGTTGTTTTGGTCTGTGTCAGCTGACCCAGGCACAGTCAGGGAAGTTCAACGTCCACGTCCACGTCGAGTACGAGTGGCGTCTTCAGAACCAGGACTTGGACGAGAGCGAGGACGAGATGGAAGACAAGGTCAGTGACCTGCAGCTGGTAGGACACCAGAGAGTTCCCGCTCTGTAACTGTGGCCCTTTTTTTGTGCAGCCAATACCAACACGGCGTGAGGAGCGCCCTCTCAGCTGTTTGGTGCCAGGCTCCGCCCCCCTGCAGCCAAACACAGCGGCTTTAGTCTGGGACAAACAGAGACCCCAGGTGGTCAACACCGTCATCAACAACGAGACCTATGGAACCAGACTGGACCTGCTGACACCTAGAGCCACGCCCCCCCTCCCACCAAGAGGACCAATCAGAGGTGTGTGTGTGTGTGTGTGTGTGTGTGTGTGTGACTGGGCGGGATTGTCAGTTCCTAATGACTGGTTATTGATCAGCTGTTGATTAATTGGTGATTAGTGACCCTGAATGACCTCTGACTTTCTGTGGGACATCTAGGTCAGGGTCATTCGATTGTTGCCATGGAGACAGTGGGCCGTCAGCGGTCAACCTCTGACCCTCAGGCTGCTGAGAGAAATTCTTTATCCATGTATGGTGAGTAACTACAGCGCCTCCACCAGTTCAATGTTAGAATAGAAGGAATAGTTCTTAACTCCACCCTCTGCTCCCCCAGTGCTTCCCCCGGCCCCTCCCCCTCCTCCTGTCCCTCCAGGAAACAGGAAGTCCTCTCTGTTGGACAGTAAGGGGATTTCAGTACGGAACAGCCCACTCCCCCCCCTCCCTCCAGGACTTTCTACACCTCCTCTCCCACCTTCCCCTCCACCTCCCCCTCCCCACCACAGCAGGAGAACTATTTCAGGACCTCCAAAGGAGTCTCCAAAATGTCTCACCCCAACCTCTGGGTAAGGCCTGGACTGAACTGGACCAGAGTGGACCAGAGTGGACAGGCCAATAAATTCTGTTTTCCCTGGTTTCAGATCAGTCAAGTCTCCTCCTCAAAGGCTGCGGACCAGGACTGGACCAGAATCCCGAGGTCTCTGTCACGGTTCCTGGGTCGAGTTCTGATCAGTCATTTTAACCCTAACAGTTTTTATTCTTATTTCAATTGTTTTTGTTTTTAATCCAGGTTCAGAAACTCAGTCGCCTCAGAGTCAGAGTCCAAGTCCAGGTCCTGGTCCTCCAACACCTAAACCCAGAACCACATTCTCTGTAAGTACCTGTCCTGGTTTAAACTTAGCTAACAGCTAGTTTACTTGGACTGAAATGTTAGCAAAACACAGTATCAGATGGACAACATTGTTACAGCTCTCCCCCCTCTGCCTCCCAGCCTCCCCAGCGCCGTCGGGTGGTGACTCTGTACGACTGCACAGCTGATCATCCAGATGAGTTGACGTTCAGAGAAGGAGAAGTGATTGTGGTGGAGGGAGAGGAGGATACTGATTGGTGGGTGAGTCGATCACATGACCAGAGCCTGCAGCCAATCACAGCCCGTCTCTGCTGCTGATGACACTCCGTGAACATTACACTAAAACTAAAGTTACAACAAAAATTGGAAGATAATCAACTGTTAGTTAAATGTTAGCACCAAAACTTTAGCACCAAAGAAAGAAACTGTTATTGGAAACAGGTCAACCATCGCTGAAGCTGAAGCTAACTTTTAGCTACACTTGTGTGTGTTGTAGATTGGCCATGTTGAAGGCGAGCCTGAGCGACGTGGAGTTTTTCCTGTCACCTTCGTTCACTTCATCACAGAGTGATGTCATGGAAGGAGACAGCGCCACCTGTGTATTCTTATTTTAACTCCTGAGAAAAAGTTAAACTCTGATGTTAAATGAAAACAAGCTTTGTTTATTTTTATAACTTCTTAAATTAGAGTCAAACAGCAATTTTTTTTTTCACGTTTTTTTTTCCAAAAATGTGTTACGAGTTAAACAATAAATAAATAAAAGTTTTGGGGGAGAAAAACAGTGATTTTTGCAGTCGCTGTTTACAAGAGTAAAGTGAACAACCTTTATTTTTCACTGCTAATATTCCCTCATTTCAACCTGGTGGTTTCTTTTTCTTTTTTTTTTCTTGTCATTAAATTTTTTTAGGTTAAATAGCTGGACAAAAATAGAAAAAATGAAAGCTAGATAAAAATTGGCAACTTTTTATTCTAAAAAGTATTTGAAGTTCAAAGAAAATGTTTGTTGTCTTTTTAATTAAAAACAAGAAAACATCAATGAACCTGGTGAAAAAAGACCTTTTAACATTGAGTGACTTCACAGTGTTTCGTCTGAAGTCACATGAGTCACTGTTGAAAAGTAACAAAGTTTAATACAACCTTGGAGCTGGTCTTTAGGTCAGAGGTCAGGCTCACCTCGTCTCCATCTTTCTGTGTGACTCCAGTCCCTTGATGTTCCTCAGGGGGGCGCTGCAGCTCAGCATTGAGTCTCTCTGGTGTCGATGTGGCGGGGCTGTCTGTGCAGGTGGAACAGCAGCGCCCTCTCTCTGCTGGCCGAGGCCTTCTTCTCTGTTAGGTCCTCGTAGGAGCGTGGTGCCGCCACAGGAGGGCGCTCAAAATCCTCATCCAGGACTTCCTGGTCCAGGTGGGAGTCGGAGTTGGAGTCTTCCTGTATCGTGGCCATGCGGGGGCTGTCCAGGTGGGCGGGGTCAGGAGCAGAGCTGTGGATGGGTGGAGCTGAGGCCTGTTGTGGCCCACAAGGTTGGAGGCGGAAGGTGGCGGTGTTGGGGAAGGTTGGGGGTTTGAAGATACGAACAGACGCAGAGTCCAGGCTGCTCAGGAGCTCGG